>NW_007729803.1:161195-178248 GCF_000696425.1 Galeopterus variegatus | reverse complement strand
CATTCAACAAATACATTAACCGCAACTTTGCCGATAATAAAATAATATTTAATGCAATTTTCTTACCTGCCTCAACAGTTTCTCAATGGCTGACATTACCATAAGGCCTCTCCAAACAACTGGTGCAGTCTCTTCAACCAGGAAGCCCATAGACATACTGAAAACAGTAATCCAAAAATACAAATAATTTGTATAAGTTAATCAATATTATTCGGAAAAGTAACATGAAGTAAAAGCGATATGCTCACCAAGGAATGCCATAATTCAAAAGAGGCCTCATTAGGTTGCCTGAAACAAGAAAAAAAGATCTCTTTTAGAATAATAAATAGAAGAATAAATAACTATACATATACATAAACATACTGACTTGGAGATTTTCCCCTTTTGAAAAAAAATTTATTCATTATCATTTTTAATTGACAAATAATAATTATATGCATTTATGGGGTACAATGTAATGCTATGATACATATATATATATATTATAGTGATTAAATCAGGCTAATTAATATATCTACCGCCTCATACACTTATCCTTTCTTTGCAGTAAGAATATTTAAAATCTACTATTACATTGAGAAGGGTCAAGATGGCAGACTAGAGGTGCCCAGCATGCACTTCTCCCACTGAAGAGATCCAGAGCAGGGAGTGGACAGCAGAAATCAGCTCAGGAGAAATTGTCCCTTGTGACAAGAAGAGTCTACTCAGCTGGAGCACTTCCCAGTAGTAACCCCCAATTGCTCCTACCCCAGCCCGCCCTCACCACCACAGAAGATGCCAGTGCCATTGTCTAGCCCCAGGGCAGGGATCCTTCTCCCCCTACAGGAGTTCCTCTTGTTCCCTGCAGCAGCCACTGGCACACACCGCTGTACTACCCACACCACCTACAGCCACAGCCTCTGGAACTGCAGGCCAGGCAGATCTAGCCATGTCCACTGAGCAGCCAATAGCCCCAAACATCAGAATGCTGTGCTGCCTGCTGCAGCCTCCAGAGCCAACACCGTACAAGGCTTCCATTGCAGGAGGCTGGAGCCAGTAGGCAGCAATCCCAGGAGGCCCTGCCCTTGAGGCTTTCCCCAGTAGATACTGGAGCAGCTCGGCACATGCCCTGGGTGCTCTGTCCCTTACAGCTCCCACAGGGAAAGGCCTCAGTAGCTTGGTACCAGCCCTAAGAACACCACCCCTCACCACTTTCCAGGGGGAGGCCCCAGCAGCCAGGTAGGAGCCCCAGGAGCCCCGCCCCACATAGCTTCCACCAGGAGCAACTTGAGCACCTCTACACCAGCCCCAAGAGCCCCACCCCTCTCAGCACTGGACAGATCATCTAGGCAACAAACCAAAAGGAAACAGGATTTAAACTACACTTTCGACCGAATGGACTTGGTGGATATATATAGAACATTTCACCCAACAACTAGAGAATATACATTCTTCTCATCAGCACATGGAACATTCTCCAAGATAGATGACATATTAGGTCACAAATCAAGTATCAACAAATTTTTAAAAATTAAAATCATTTCTCAGACCACAATGAATTAAAACTAGAAATCAATAAAAAAAAACTTTGGAAATCACACAAATACATGGAATTAAACAACATACTCTGAAATCAAACAGGAAATCTAAAAATTTCTTGAAACCAACAATAATAACAACACATCATACCAAAACCTATGTGATACTGCAAAAGCAGTCCTGAGAGGAAAGCTTATTGCAATAAATGCTTACCTCAAAAGAAAAGAAAGACTCCAAATAAACAACCTAACATTACACCCAAAAGAACTTGAAAAACAAGAACAACCTAATCCCAAAGTTAGTAGAAGGAAAGATATAATTAAAATCAGAGCAGAACTAAATGAAATAAACCCCAAAAATACAATACAAAAGATCAATAAGACAAAAGTTGGTTTTTGGAGAAGATAAATAAAATAGACAAACCACTAGCCAGACTAACTAAAATAAGGAGAAAGACCCAAATAACAAAAATCAGAAATGAAAAAGAAGATATCATAACTGATACCACAGAAATACAAAGAATCATTAGAGATAACCGAACAACTATGCATCAACAAATTTGAAAACACGGAGGAAATGGATAAATTTCTGGACATATACAGACTACCAAGATTGAACCAAGAAAACATAGAAAAACTGAATAGATCAATAATGAGCAACAAGACTGAAGCAGTAGTCAGCAGTCTCCCAACAAAGAAAAGCCCAGGACCAGATGGATTCACTGCTGAATTGTACCAAACTTTTAAATCGGAATTAATACCAATGCTTTACATACTATACCAAAAAATTGAAACAGAAACCATTCTCCCAAACTCATTCTATACCCTGATAACAAAACCAGACAGATACAACAAAAAAAAACTATAAGCCAATATCCTTGATGAACTTAGACACAAAAATCCTCAACAAAATACCAGCAAACAGAATATAGTTGTACATCAAAAAGATTATACACCATGATCAAGTGGGATTCATCCCAGGAATGCAAGGATGGTTCAGCATACACAAATCAATAAATGTAATACACCACATTAACAAAATCAAGAACAAAAACCATATGATCATCTTAATAGGTACAGAAAAAGCATTTGATAAAATTCAACGTTCCTTCATGATAAAGACTCTCAACAAATTAGGTATAGAAGGAAGGTATCTCAACACAATAAAGGCCATATTCAATAAATACACTGCCAGTATCATCCTGAATGGGGAAAAGCTGAAAGCTTTCCTCTTATGATCAGGAACAAGACAAGGATATCTACTCTGAAAAGTACTTGCCAGAGCAATTAGACAACAGAAAGAAATAAAGGGCATCCAAATAGCAAAAGATAAAATCAAATTCTCCCTGTTTGCAGGTGACATGATTCTATATATAGAAAACCTGACAGACTCCACCAAACAACTTTTTTTTTAATTGGCTATGACTATTCATGATATACAAAGCTGATTGTCAACCCTCATGCCCAAGATGTGAAGGCCAGATCCATACTGATAACATGCATGTTACCACAAATTGTATTTGTATCCCATGGCCCCCACCCAATTATCCCCCACTCCCCTCCCCCTTCCCCCCCTCCTCCCCTTTGTATCCCAAGGTATGTTCTCTCCTCTGGAAGTCCAACACACCACTGTGGTATTCCTCTCCTTCCTTCTTTCTCTCTTAGCTCCCACTTATGAGTGAGTACAGGCGGTATTTATCTCTCTGTGCCTTGCTTATTTCAGTCAATGTAAGTTTCTACAGGCTCATCCATGTTGTTGCAAATGGGAGAATTTCATTCTTTTTGTGGCAGAGTAGTATTCCATGGTGTATATATGCCACATTTTCCTTATCCAATTATCCACTGATGGCCATTTAGGTTGGTTCCTTCCCCCCCTCCTCCACTTTGTATCCCAAGGTATGTTCTCTCCTCTGGAAGTCCAACACACCACTGTGGTATTCCTCTCCTTCCTTCTTTCTCTCTTAGCTCCCACTTATGAGTGAGTACAGGCGGTATTTATCTCTCTGTGCCTTGCTTATTTCAGTCAATGTAAGTTTCTACAGGCTCATCCATGTTGTTGCAAATGGGAGAATTTCATTCTTTTTGTGGCAGAGTAGTATTCCATGGTGTATATATGCCACATTTTCCTTATCCAATTATCCACTGATGGCCATTTAGGTTGGTTCCACGTCTTCACTATTATAAACAGAGCTGTGACGAACTTGGGAGTACAGGTATCCCTTCGACATGATGATTTCCATTCCTCTGGGTATACACCCAGAAGAGGGATTGCTGGATCATATGGAAGATCTATCTGTTGTTGAGGAAACTCCATACTGTTTTCCATAGTGGTTGTACTAATTTACAGTCCCACCAACAGTGCAGGAGTGTTCCCTTCTCTCTATATCCTCACCAGCATTTATTATTCACTGTCTTTTTGATTATAGCCAGTCTAACTGGGGTGAGATAGTATCTCAATGCAAAGTTGGAGGCATTACACTGCTGTACGGCTTTTAATTTGCATTTCCCTGATGACTAGTGATGTTGAGCATTTTTCCATGTACCTGTTGGTCATTTGTATGTCTTCCTTTGAAAAATGTCTATTCAGCTCCTTTGTCCATTTTTTAATTAGGTTATTTGTTTTTTTACTGTGTGATTGCTTGAGTTCCTTGTATATTATGGATACTAGCCCGTTGTTGGATGCATAGTTAGCAAAAATTTTCTCCCACGCTGTAGGTTGTCGTTTCACTCTGTTGATTGTTTCCTTTGCTGTGCAGAAGCTTTTTAGTTTGATGTAGTCTCATTTGTTTACTTTTTCTTTTGCTGCTTGTGCTTTTGGGCTCATGTTCATAAAGTCTGTGCCCAGATTTAATTCCTGAAGTGTTTCACCTATATTTTCCCTTAGTAATTTTACAGTTTCAGGTCTTACACTTAAGTCTTTAATCCATTTTGAGTTGATTTTAGTATATGGTGAGAGGTGCTATCTAATTTCATTCCTCTGCATATGGATATCCAATTTGGCCTGCACCATTTGTTGAAGAGGCATTCTTTTTCCCAATTTAGATTTTTGTTGCCTTTGTCCAATATCAGATGACTATAAGCCTGAGGGTGATTTCTGGGTTCTCAATTCTGCTCCCCTGGTCTGAGTGTCCATTTTTATGCCAGTACCATGCTGTTTTAGTTACATTAGCTTTGTAGTATAATTTGAAGCCAGGTAGTTTTATGTCACTGGCTTTATTTTTTTTGTTCAGGATTGCTTTGGCTATTTGGGGTCTTTTGTTGTTCCATATGAAAGTTAAGATTGTTTTTTCCATGTCTGTGAAAAATGTCATCAGTATTTTGATGGTGTTGCATTGAATCTGTAGATCGCTTTGGGTAGCATAGACATTTTCACAATGTTAATTCTTCCAAAAATCTCTTGAACTGATAAACAAATTCACTAAGGTTGCAGAATACAAAATCAATATACAAAAATCAGTATCATTTTTATATTCCAACAATGAACTACTAGAAAAAGAGATCAAGAAAGCAAACCCATTTACAATAGTCACCAAAAAAATAGGGCCGGCCCGGTGGCGCACTGCTACAGTGCGCCGCTTGGGAGTGCGGTGGCGCTCCCGCTGAGGGTTCGGATCCCANATAAAATAAGACAGGGATCCATTTTCTCACCCCATCTTTCATCCTGATATTTTGTAATGCGTTTGCTGAAAATGTATCTTCAGCACTTACCAGAATAAACCGTGACTTTTATATAATTTATGTGTCAGAGAGCTCATTTTCACTAAATCTCCACTTGGTCCTCTGCCAAACTACCAAATTCCCTAAATATTTCTTAAGCTGAGCTTTTGATAAATGTTGAGAACAATGAGTAAAATCAGATGACTGAAGAGCTGACTAAACTAAACTCAGAATGCAACAATGTAAAACGCAGGCAATTCACACAATTATTCTATATTCTCCTACAGTATTCAGCAGTAGAGAACAGAGAGGCTGGATTAATCAAGACAAACAAAGGTCACAAAGGAATTGGCGGAGAAGGAGTGTTTGGGGGAGTATAACTAAAACAACAAACTACAGGATCTGAGTATAGAACAGGAAGAAATGCAGCCAAGAGACTTAAATGTCTAGGGAATAGGAAGAGTCTGGGACCAAAGACCAAAAAGCATCTTTATCAGAACTCAAGTAGCAGAAGTAGTAGAAAGACAAGATAGCTGTTATCATGAAGAAAGAAGAGTTTCAGAATTCAAGACATATTTCATCTATTTACCTGTGCATCTGAAAATGAATATAGGAATATCAATCATTATATTTGTCAACTTACAGCGTGGTGCCTGCCCCAAAGTAGAATATGAATAAATAAGGAGTAACTGTTGTAAGTTGGAGGAGTAAATGCAAATTGCTTTTAATATTTACCTAGAAGACAATTATAAACTCACATCTACTGAGAAAAAAATAAAATTTATCCCAAGGAAACTATAAATAACATACAGTCCGTCTAATATTTTTAGATTTTCCAATCAAATGTTCTCTTCCTTTCTTAAGGATAAATTAAAGTTGATTAGACAGATAATATACATGCAAATGTATAACCATATATACTCAGAGTAAAACAAAACTTCACTTTTTTTTGAAACTATTTGAAACTACAAGTACCATAGTTTATATAATTTTTTTCTACATATGAGGAATTTCTACCCTTCCCTTATAACTCAATATTGAATACAGTGAGATCAACCATAAATCTAAAGAAGACAGATTACTTATCAAATACTTCTGTTCTCAATGTAGACTCAACAAAGCAACAAAACAATATAAAATAAGACACTAGGATTTTTAATACTCATAAGCAACAGAAAGTATTAAATCATATAACAGTGCAATATGATCTCAGCGCTACGTATCTCATTAAGTGCCACATTACTCATTATACATTCAGCACATCAACTGGATTCCTTTGTAAAACATCTCAAATCTCAGTGCAAATTTTAACAACTCTCCAATCAACAAATACATTAACCACAACTTTGCCGATAATAAAATAATATTTAATGCAATTTTCTTACCTGCCTCAACAGTTTCTCAATGGCTGACATTACCATAAGGCCTCTCCAAACAACTGGTGCAGTCTCTTCAACCAGGAAGCCCATAGACATACTGAAAACAGTAATCCAAAAATACAAATAATTTGTATAAGTTAATCAATATTATTCGGAAAAGTAACATGAAGTAAAAGCGATATGCTCACCAAGGAATGCCATAATTCAAAAGAGGCCTCATTAGGTTGCCTGAAACAAGAAAAAAAANCAGTGCCATTGTCTAGCCCCAGGGCAGGGATCCTTCTCCCCCTACAGGAGTTCCTCTTGTTCCCTGCAGCAGCCACTGGCACACACCGCTGTACTACCCACACCACCTACAGCCACAGCCTCTGGAACTGCAGGCCAGGCAGATCTAGCCATGTCCACTGAGCAGCCAATAGCCCCAAACATCAGAATGCTGTGCTGCCTGCTGCAGCCTCCAGAGCCAACACCGTACAAGGCTTCCATTGCAGGAGGCTGGAGCCAGTAGGCAGCAATCCCAGGAGGCCCTGCCCTTGAGGCTTTCCCCAGTAGATACTGGAGCAGCTCGGCACATGCCCTGGGTGCTCTGTCCCTTACAGCTCCCACAGGGAAAGGCCTCAGTAGCTTGGTACCAGCCCTAAGAACACCACCCCTCACCACTTTCCAGGGGGAGGCCCCAGCAGCCAGGTAGGAGCCCCAGGAGCCCCGCCCCACATAGCTTCCACCAGGAGCAACTTGAGCACCTCTACACCAGCCCCAAGAGCCCCACCCCTCTCAGCACTGGACAGATCATCTAGGCAACAAACCAAAAGGAAACAGGATTTAAACTACACTTTCGACCGAATGGACTTGGTGGATATATATAGAACATTTCACCCAACAACTAGAGAATATACATTCTTCTCATCAGCACATGGAACATTCTCCAAGATAGATGACATATTAGGTCACAAATCAAGTATCAACAAATTTTTAAAAATTAAAATCATTTCTCAGACCACAATGAATTAAAACTAGAAATCAATAAAAAAAAACTTTGGAAATCACACAAATACATGGAATTAAACAACATACTCTGAAATCAAACAGGAAATCTAAAAATTTCTTGAAACCAACAATAATAACAACACATCATACCAAAACCTATGTGATACTGCAAAAGCAGTCCTGAGAGGAAAGCTTATTGCAATAAATGCTTACCTCAAAAGAAAAGAAAGACTCCAAATAAACAACCTAACATTACACCCAAAAGAACTTGAAAAACAAGAACAACCTAATCCCAAAGTTAGTAGAAGGAAAGATATAATTAAAATCAGAGCAGAACTAAATGAAATAAACCCCAAAAATACAATACAAAAGATCAATAAGACAAAAGTTGGTTTTTGGAGAAGATAAATAAAATAGACAAACCACTAGCCAGACTAACTAAAATAAGGAGAAAGACCCAAATAACAAAAATCAGAAATGAAAAAGAAGATATCATAACTGATACCACAGAAATACAAAGAATCATTAGAGATAACCGAACAACTATGCATCAACAAATTTGAAAACACGGAGGAAATGGATAAATTTCTGGACATATACAGACTACCAAGATTGAACCAAGAAAACATAGAAAAACTGAATAGATCAATAATGAGCAACAAGACTGAAGCAGTAGTCAGCAGTCTCCCAACAAAGAAAAGCCCAGGACCAGATGGATTCACTGCTGAATTGTACCAAACTTTTAAATCGGAATTAATACCAATGCTTTACATACTATACCAAAAAATTGAAACAGAAACCATTCTCCCAAACTCATTCTATACCCTGATAACAAAACCAGACAGATACAACAAAAAAAAACTATAAGCCAATATCCTTGATGAACTTAGACACAAAAATCCTCAACAAAATACCAGCAAACAGAATATAGTTGTACATCAAAAAGATTATACACCATGATCAAGTGGGATTCATCCCAGGAATGCAAGGATGGTTCAGCATACACAAATCAATAAATGTAATACACCACATTAACAAAATCAAGAACAAAAACCATATGATCATCTTAATAGGTACAGAAAAAGCATTTGATAAAATTCAACGTTCCTTCATGATAAAGACTCTCAACAAATTAGGTATAGAAGGAAGGTATCTCAACACAATAAAGGCCATATTCAATAAATACACTGCCAGTATCATCCTGAATGGGGAAAAGCTGAAAGCTTTCCTCTTATGATCAGGAACAAGACAAGGATATCTACTCTGAAAAGTACTTGCCAGAGCAATTAGACAACAGAAAGAAATAAAGGGCATCCAAATAGCAAAAGATAAAATCAAATTCTCCCTGTTTGCAGGTGACATGATTCTATATATAGAAAACCTGACAGACTCCACCAAACAACTTTTTTTTTAATTGGCTATGACTATTCATGATATACAAAGCTGATTGTCAACCCTCATGCCCAAGATGTGAAGGCCAGATCCATACTGATAACATGCATGTTACCACAAATTGTATTTGTATCCCATGGCCCCCACCCAATTATCCCCCACTCCCCTCCCCCTTCCCCCCCTCCTCCCCTTTGTATCCCAAGGTATGTTCTCTCCTCTGGAAGTCCAACACACCACTGTGGTATTCCTCTCCTTCCTTCTTTCTCTCTTAGCTCCCACTTATGAGTGAGTACAGGCGGTATTTATCTCTCTGTGCCTTGCTTATTTCAGTCAATGTAAGTTTCTACAGGCTCATCCATGTTGTTGCAAATGGGAGAATTTCATTCTTTTTGTGGCAGAGTAGTATTCCATGGTGTATATATGCCACATTTTCCTTATCCAATTATCCACTGATGGCCATTTAGGTTGGTTCCACGTCTTCACTATTATAAACAGAGCTGTGACGAACTTGGGAGTACAGGTATCCCTTCGACATGATGATTTCCATTCCTCTGGGTATACACCCAGAAGAGGGATTGCTGGATCATATGGAAGATCTATCTGTTGTTGAGGAAACTCCATACTGTTTTCCATAGTGGTTGTACTAATTTACAGTCCCACCAACAGTGCAGGAGTGTTCCCTTCTCTCTATATCCTCACCAGCATTTATTATTCACTGTCTTTTTGATTATAGCCAGTCTAACTGGGGTGAGATAGTATCTCAATGCAGTTTTAATTTGCATTTCCCTGATGACTAGTGATGTTGAGCATTTTTCCATGTACCTGTTGGTCATTTGTATGTCTTCCTTTGAAAAATGTCTATTCAGCTCCTTTGTCCATTTTTTAATTAGGTTATTTGTTTTTTTACTGTGTGATTGCTTGAGTTCCTTGTATATTATGGATACTAGCCCGTTGTTGGATGCATAGTTAGCAAAAATTTTCTCCCACGCTGTAGGTTGTCGTTTCACTCTGTTGATTGTTTCCTTTGCTGTGCAGAAGCTTTTTAGTTTGATGTAGTCTCATTTGTTTACTTTTTCTTTTGCTGCTTGTGCTTTTGGGCTCATGTTCATAAAGTCTGTGCCCAGATTTAATTCCTGAAGTGTTTCACCTATATTTTCCCTTAGTAATTTTACAGTTTCAGGTCTTACACTTAAGTCTTTAATCCATTTTGAGTTGATTTTAGTATATGGTGAGAGGTGCTATCTAATTTCATTCCTCTGCATATGGATATCCAATTTGGCCTGCACCATTTGTTGAAGAGGCATTCTTTTTCCCAATTTAGATTTTTGTTGCCTTTGTCCAATATCAGATGACTATAAGCCTGAGGGTGATTTCTGGGTTCTCAATTCTGCTCCCCTGGTCTGAGTGTCCATTTTTATGCCAGTACCATGCTGTTTTAGTTACATTAGCTTTGTAGTATAATTTGAAGCCAGGTAGTTTTATGTCACTGGCTTTATTTTTTTTGTTCAGGATTGCTTTGGCTATTTGGGGTCTTTTGTTGTTCCATATGAAAGTTAAGATTGTTTTTTCCATGTCTGTGAAAAATGTCATCAGTATTTTGATGGTGTTGCATTGAATCTGTAGATCGCTTTGGGTAGCATAGACATTTTCACAATGTTAATTCTTCCAAAAATCTCTTGAACTGATAAACAAATTCACTAAGGTTGCAGAATACAAAATCAATATACAAAAATCAGTATCATTTTTATATTCCAACAATGAACTACTAGAAAAAGAGATCAAGAAAGCAAACCCATTTACAATAGTCACCAAAAAAATAGGGCCGGCCCGGTGGCGCACTGCTACAGTGCGCCGCTTGGGAGTGCGGTGGCGCTCCCGCTGAGGGTTCGGATCCCACATACAGACCGGTTCCCGCTCACTGGCTGAGCGAGGTGCGGGCACGACACTGAGGGTTGCGATCCCGTTGCCGGTCCCGGTCCGGTACAGGCGCGACACCGAGGGTTGCGATCCGTTGCCGGACACGAAAAAAGACAAAAAGGAAAAATAAAAATAAAAAAATTAAAAAAAAATAAAATACCTAGGAATAAATCTAACCAAGGATGTGAAAGATCTCTAAAATGAGAATTACAAATCACTACTTAAAGAAATTAAGAGGACACCATAAGATGGAAAGACATTCCTTGTTCATGGGTTGGAAGAATCAACACAGTGAAAATGTCCTTACTACTCAAAGCCATCTACAGATTCAATGTGATCCCCCTCAAAATACTAATGACATTCTTCAAATAAATAGAAAAAGCAATCCTAGCATTCATATGGAACAACAAAAGACCCCAAATAGCCAAAGCAATTCTGAGCAAAAAAAGTAAAGTTGGAGGCATTACACTTCCTGACTTCAAACTGTATTACAAATCTACAGTAACAAAAACAGCATGGTACTGGCATAAAAAAAGACACATGGACCAATGGGACAGAATGCAAAACCCAGAAATCAACCCATGTATTTACAGACAACTGATCTTCAGCAAGGGCACCAAGAAAATAACTGGGGAAAAGACTGCCTCTTCAATAAATGGTGCTGGGAAAACTGGATATCCATACGTAGAAGAACGAAACTTGATTCGTACCTCTCACCATATACCAAAATCAACTCAAAATGTATTAAAGATTTAAATATAAGACTTGCAAATTTAAAACTCCTAGAAGAAAACATAAGGGAAACATTCCAGGACTTAGGACTGGGCAAAAACTTTATGAATAACACCCTAAAAGCACAGACAAAAAAAGAAAAAATAAACAAATGGGAGTATATCAAATTAAAAACCTTCTGCACAGCAAAGGAAACAATCAAAAGAGTGAACAGACAACCTACAGAATGGAAGAAAATATCTGCAAACTACACATCTGACAAGGGATTAATATCTAGAATATGCAAAGAGCTCAAACAACTTTACAGCAAAAAAATAAATAATCCAATTAAAAAATGGGCAAAGGAGCTGAACAGAAATTTCTCAAAGGAAGACATACAAATAGCCAACAGGTACATGAAAAAACTCTCAACATCACTAAATATCAAGAAAAAGCAAATCAAAACTACTTTGAGATATCACCCAGTCAAACTGGCTATTATAAAAAAGACAGAAAACAACAAATGCTGACAAGGATGTGGAGAAAACGGAACCCTTCTGCACTGTTGGTGGGACTGTAAATTAGTACAGCCATTATGAAAAACAATATGGAGGTTCCTCAAACAACTAAGATAGAACTACCATGTGATCCAGCAATCCCACTACCGGGGATGTATCCAGAAGATTGAAATAATCATGTCAAAGTGATAACTGCATTCCCATGTTTATTGCAGCTCTATTTACAATAGCCAGGTGATGGAACCAACCTAAATTTCCATTGATGGATGACTGGATAAGGAAATTGTGGTATATATACACAATGGAAGACTACTCGGCCATAAAAAAGAACAAAATTCTGCCATTTGCAGCAAGGTGGATGAGCCTAGAGAAAATCATCCTAAGTGAAACGAACCAGTACAGAAAGAGAAATATCACATGTTCTCACTCATAACCAGGAGCTGAATCCATAAATAAACAAGTAAACAAAAAAGAGAGACAGAGAAAGAAACAACAAACACAACACAGTAATACACTGTGTTTAGAAAGAGAGAAAAGAACTGTTGTCACTAGAGATAGAAAGGCGGGGAGGAGGGGGACCAGGAGGGGGGCTAACGAGGAACTGGTTAACGGACACAAAGAATGATTGCATATTGTAATGATGAATAGGCTAACTATCCTGATCTAACCATCACACACTGAACACAATTACTGAATATCAACATTGTACCCCACATGCAGGTATAATAAATTATCTTAAAAATTTAAAAAAATTAAATCTACTTTTAGCAATTTTGAAATACACAATACACTTATTAACAATAGTTACCATGCTGTGCTGGAACCTATTTATTCTTCCTAACTGAAACTTTGTACCCTTTGACTGACATCTCCCCTTTCCCCATCTACCCTCCAGCCTCTTATCAAAGTGTCAAATTAAAAATACAAATAGTCTGCTTATGCTGCTGTAATTTAACTTCTAACTAATTCACCTCAATCTGCAACAGTTTAAGCATTATACCAAGCGTATTACTATAGTATTCCCAATAGTTCCTTGTGCGTTAGCTTGCACTTTCATGGCAGGAAGATTTTTAACTATTAATTACATTTCTTTAATAGGTATGAAATAACCTGGATTTTCTATTTCTTCCTAAGTCTATATTTTTGTAGGAAGTGCCTATTACAAAATTTTCAAATGTATTATTATAGAGTGGTCCAAATATTTTCTTATATTTGGAACCCATGTTGCTTTGTAAATTCCCCTTTTCCCTCCAACCACCCCCCCCTCCCTTTTTCTTAAATCTACCTTGTCTGGCATTTGTCTAATTTATTAGTCTTTTCAAAAATACAATTTTTGCTTCTGTTGATCTGTTTCTCTACTGTATCTGCTTTCAAGTTTATTAATTTCTGCTTACTCATTTACTTCCTTTTACTTTCTTTGGGTTTACTATATTGTTCTAATTTAAGTGGTTAACTCATTTATTTTCTGCCTTTCCTCTTCTGTAATATAAATATTTAAGACTATTGATTTATCACTCAATATTATTTTAGCTATATCCCTGAAGTTTCCATGTCCAATATTATTTCTTCTTTCAATTGTTATTAATTCCAAATGTGTAAATTTTTAGTTACTGCTTTGTTATAAATTTCTAAATTAATTGCGTGGTATTCAGGGAATGTGGTCTGAATGACACCAGTCTTTGAAATACACTGAAACTTGCTTTATGGCCTAGTACATGGTCAATTTTAGTAAATATTCCAAGTGTGCTGGAAAAATATGTTCAAAATACGGCCATTAGATGAAGCTAGTTTATATAAAGAAAGATTTTCTACCTTCAGTATTTGGCTTTAAAGTCTTTAAAGTCTATTTTGTCTGACAGTAATATAACTGCACACACTGCCATTTTGCCTGATTTATCTTTTCCATTCCTTTTACTTTTAACCTATCTATATTGTTATGTTTGGGGTGTATCTATTATAATTAATTTTTGTTAATCTAGATTTTGTTTTATTTTGGTTTTGTTCCCTCTAGTCTTACAATCTTAGTGTTTTAACTGAAGAGTTGTATGTATATACGAGGGGTCTTCAAAATGTTCACGGGAAGATTCATATTCTTCTAATTCTATTTTTCCACGAACTTTTTGAAGTACCTTCATATTTATATTTATATTACTGATATATTTGGATTCATTTCTACTATCCTACTTTTTCTTTGCCTTTTTTTTTGTAGCCTTCTTTTCTGATGGCGATTTTCTTCTCATTACATTTTTTCTTCTCAGCGTGGAAATCATGCAGTCCATATCTACCCTTATAATGATTACCCAGTAATTTTTTAAAACATATTTATGAATTTCAAGTGTAAAGTTATCAATACCTCTACCTCCTTCCCCTTTGAACGTTTCAAATCTAACCACCCTAGACCAACCTATACGCCATTGTTGTCTTCAATTTTAGTTCTCTCTTGGATAATTCTCAACTATTATCTCTTCAAATACTGCCTCCATCATATCTTCTCCATAATCTCCTTCTAGAACTCTGTAACAGACCTGTGGGAACTTTTCATGCTTTCCTCCATGCCCTGTCAAGCTTTCATTATTTTCCTGAACTCTTTCTATGGACTACATTTGGGTATTTTCTTTTCATCTTCCTTCTAGTTAACTAATTTCTTCCTCAGTTATGTCTAAACTGTTGTTTTACCTATCCTCTGAGTTTCTAATTTTAATTATTACATCTTTATTTCTAGAAGTTATATTAGGTTCTTTTTCAAACCTGCTGAATATATTCTGATCATATTTTATTCCTTAACATATTTTCAATTTCCAGCTCCATCCCTTTAAATACATTTTTTTCACATTCAGTATTTGAAAATTCTAATATGTATGTTCTTTGAGGAGTATGATGTGGTAGTTGGTTTTCAACTGTTCTCACTCATAATTGCTTGTTCCCTCATGTGTTTAGCAATTTCATTCATTCATTCATACCAAAAGTTGGCAAACTACCACCTCCCAACACCTGCTTTTGTAAATAAAGTTCTATTGGAACACAGTTTGTAGTTTTAAAAAGTCTCCCTTTAAATTTACCATATTTTACCACTCCACCCAGAGCCAAAGCCAAGTATGGTATATATTCCCAGTAACTACCCGAGCAGGAAAGATTTCTTTCATAGATCATCTACTAAGGATGTCACCCTTTGGGGTGTCCCATCTTTTATGTGGCGATTCCCCCATTAAACCTTCCTCCCTCCTTAGGCACCAAACTTTGTCTCCATTCATTCATACATACACCTATATAACATATAGGCCATAAGCCACAAAAGATCTATAGGTAACACCTAGGCAAACATCAATTCCAGTGTACACCTATGCCAATGAGCTCATACTTTCTTGTTATTTCTAAGCTCTGAGAAACTCCCTTCATTTCCTACTACCTCAGTCATACATTGAAAAAGTAATTTTTAAAAAATATTTCATCTAGGGCCAGCCCGGTGGCGCACTGCTACACTGCGCCGCTTGGGAGCGCGGCGGCGCTCCCGCCGAGGGTTCGGATCCCATGTACAGACCGGCCGCTCACTGGCTGAGCGAGGTGCGGACACAACACCAAGGGTTGCGCGCTCCCGCCGAGGGTTCGGATGCCACGTACAGACCGGCCGCTCACTGGCTGAGCGAGGTGCGGACGCAACACCAAGGGTTGCAATCCCGTTGCCAGTCACGAAAAAAGATAAAAAGGAAAAAAAATATATATATATATATATTTCATCTAATATTTTAAGGTATGCATTGCAGGAGGGCTTCTCTAAATACCTAGCTGCCCACATCGCCAGAAATAAAAGTGGAAAGCTGCTGATTTTTATACAGTAATGTTGTATCACACATATAGTCCCCGAGACATCTTTTAGAACTCTCCCAATTTTTTAAATAGTTTTCGGATTATTTTATTTGGATTTTCTAGGTAGACAAACACATTAAATGGAATTAATGACAATTCTGTCTTTCCCTTTCCACTATTAATACCTCTTATCTCTTTTTTCTTATTTTAGGTACATTAGCTAAAACCTGCAGTAGCAATGGCAACCTCATCTAGTTCTGAACATTACATGGCAAAAATTACACCAAAATAAAATAGGAGAATATAGATATCATCTATTCACTTACCTCCCCTCATCTGAAGTAAAGTAGGTGATCTAAATAGTTTAACTCTGTCCAAAACATGGCTTGAAGTTGAAACTGAGATTGGAAATTGAAACTGTGACAGTCAAAAAATCTTTTCGTAAAATTGAAAACCAAAATCTCTAACACTACAGAAAGAAATAATCTTTAACTTACTTTATCAATATGTTAAATCCCAAACCAGAGAAAATGTGTACTTGTAGTTAGTGAATGACAAGCTGTACACTGAAAGCTCCATGATGTAAGATTACATTACCGTGATTCTTCAAAACTTATTAGGTACTCACTTCAACAGTATATATACTAAAATTGGAATGATAAAGAGAAGATTAACATGGCCCCGGTACAAGAATGATATGCAAAATTTAACAGGGAATATATACAGTGGACTCCTAAAAATATACAGCATATACATTAAAAAGAAAGTCACAGGCACATTCTTCATTATCTTTCCCTAGGTATCAGTAAACAAAATCAATACTGCCTAAAAGCCTTCCACTTTAATTGGCTAATAAAATTACCAGAATTGAAATGTTGGCATAGTCTGAAGCCGTATTTGTTAATTAATGGGGAAAGTCTCTGAACAAGAACTCGTGATTACAGGTACAAATTAGTTTCTTTGCCTTAGAATTTTACTTTTTAAAAATATGTACAGCAATTTTTCCGCATAAATAGAAAAACTTACAAAATAATACTGGTTTTTTTTGTTTTGTTTTGTCTTTTGTCTTTTGTCTTTTTTCCGTGTCCGGCAACGGATCGCAACCCTCAGTGTTGCCCCCGTACCGGACCGGGGACCGGCAACGGGATCGCAACCCTCGGTGTTGCTCCCG
>NW_007729803.1:147308-160195 GCF_000696425.1 Galeopterus variegatus | reverse complement strand
TATGTGGGATCCGAACCCTCGGACGGGAGCGCCGCCACGCTTCCCAAGCGGCGCACTATCCAGTGCGCCACCGGGCCGGCCCCAAAATAATACTGGTTTAAAGTTTACACAGAAACTTTGGAATCCACTGCCTTGTGAATAATACCTTTTGAAGTGGCCGTCATTAGCTGAAATTGTCATGACACAAATCATTATTTCCTACCTCCTCATAACTTCATGATAGCTCATGCACTGAAGCACGAAAGATTTTAACTGTAAGTCAAACTATTTCAATTGCCATAATGCCATTGATAGAACAAATGACATTCTGTCACATCCTCCTCAATCCATTACAACAAAGTTCTATCATTTCTAACAGGTGTGAATTTAATTAATCAACTGCATGTTATCAGTGGATTTCAAACACATTTAGGGACTACTTTTATCTTATAAGTTAATTGTAAAGCTAGAATGAATGACACTGTGACCATGTCAAACCAGATAACGAGGTAAAAAAGGAAATAGGCATAAGAAAGGCTGCTTTAAATCTTTCTATTAAAGTTGACATCATTAAATGTTCCAAGGATAATTCTGATCTAAAATCAGATCTTCTTTCTGTAGGGATCCATCAGATAACGAGGTAAAAAAGGAAATAGGCATAAGAAAGGCTGCTTTAAATCTTTCTATTAAATTTGACATCATTAAATGTTCCAAGGATAATTCTGATCTAAAATCAGATCTTCTTTCTGTAGGGATCCATTGTTTGTGAATCAACTAAGTAGTAGACATTACCATTTACATGGTATTAGCAACAAGCCTGAGAAAGCTCTGTACCTTCTATTCTGTTCTCTGACTCTAGGAACAAAGGAAAATTTTCAAATATAGTTGAACACCAAGATTCAGAAATATATGTTTGAAAAAACATTGTAATTTGAAGCCATATAACTAGAGGCATTAAATCCATTTTTTAAAATGAGGAGACAGTACGACCAAGAACATACAACTTCATTTCATGAATTTTAAAGAATTTTTAAACAGAAAGTAAAATAAAAAGATTTATTAAAAGTTTTATAAAAACAAGTCTTTATCCATGTTACTGAGAAGATAATACAAGAATGTACAGAAAGTAAAAGAGGGCATCTAGTACACATTTTACAAATTCACTTTCTCACTATTTACTAACCAACATCCTTTCTTATGAGAAATCAGATGCAAAGAGGAGTCACATCCATTATTATCCTCTCAGGAGAATTTCAATAATGGTACCCAGGAGAGGTTTATAAAACCCCACCTGTTTACCTAAAAGAAAGAAGAAAATTTTAGAGAGAGAAGGTAAACATGGGAGAATGGAACGGGTCAAAACTCAAAATTTGAGTGCCAGAATAGACGCAAAACACAATACTGAAATATAATACTGTGTCTAGAAGCGGAAAACAGGAAGATGTAGAAAACTAGAGAAGGGAGCAGAAAGTAAGACTACAGGGAAAATTCTTAAATCTTTTCATAATTTTACATCTTCTATCACTCTTAATATTAAAATTTCACTTGTCTTCAGCATACCTTCCCTTTTTGTACCACCTTGGAACCCTACTATCCCATCCCAGGCACGCTACCATCTAAAAGCTGAAGGCCATTCAGGCATATCTTTCTTAGAATCCAAACTCTTTCACAATAAAAAATTGCCCCTCTTTTCCAACCTATCCCTTCCTCAATCAAAACACTCATTTTCTCACATAGATGGTTTTCTTAGGAAAATCAATCTGACTGAAGTAAATCACATTGAGACCTTAAGCTTTGAACAGGATATAAGTATTTTCTAAATAGAAACTGTTAGCACACTAGAATATAAACGGAGGAATGCATAAGGGATATTTTGGAGCAGGGGTGATATTCAGATTCTTGTCTACTCTGGGGCTAATCTATGGAATGACTAGAAGTACAGATATAAACTTGTTATTCTACTTTTAAAACCTTGCCATTTTATATTGTAGAGTTTAACAGGAAGAAGTGAAAGGAGGGCTACAACCAGATAGGAGATAATAGTAATTAAGGCAAGGATGATAAATACTTGGTTTATGTACTATTACTCCAGCATCCCATACCCCACAATTCCCTGCCTCCAGCCTATTTTATATTTTCCCTGGCATCATTAACTGATCGCAGCATTGTTGCCTGCTGAAACCAGGTATGGTCTCAGAATTTTTTCCACATTATGTTCCAGGTAATCAGTTGGTATTTAAGATGAAAACTATGCATCATCTCCAAAGTAAAGGAGTAGCCAGGCATTTGGGAAGGGAAATTTTAAAAGATGACAGAAAGAATCACTTATATTCAGTCCAAAAGAATAACAATAATAACAGTGACATTATGTGTCACAAAGCACTGCAGATATTTTAGACACTTTAGATAATTTATTTAACTGAATCTTTACAATTTCCTCTGAGGCAAGTAATATCTCCCTTTTAGAGTTGGGGAAACTGAAAGACTATCCTCAGCTTCCTCTCTGCTTATCTAAATCCACTTATTCCATGGCAGCCTCCAATCCAGCTCTCCATAATTCTTCCCCCCTTCAATCTCCTCTAGCACCTAAAATTTAACAAATGTTATCCTGCATGATTATTTGTCTTTTTATGCTTCTATACTGCCTCACCACCTAAATACTATATTCTGCTTGCTTACTATAGCAGGTGCTTATAAACATATGTCTACATAATGGTCTAAACAATTTTGTAAATAGCTAAAGATCAAAAATAAATAGGAGCATCATGGCCAACTAGAAGGAGGCATTGCTCTTCTCTCCCACAAAGACAGAGAATATATCCAACGTGCAGCTACACTTGGCCAAGAAAAACTGAAGGAGTGAGCAGGAACATGTAGAGCAAGCAGAGGAGACACTGGTGAGTGCAGAAACTCAGCACAGTCACAAAGAGAACAGAAAAATTCTCAACCACCACCATCCCATACCCCAACCCAGAGCAGAGTTTCTGACACAGGAAGGTGAGTGGACCAGCAACTCAATCCACAGGGGATTCTGTGCTGCCCTTGAGGCAGTGCACTCGTTGTCGGGAACTGCTGCAGACACACAGAGCTGCGCTGACCTGGGGAGGGATGTACACAGAGCTGCCCCATCCCCTGGGTCCCAGATAGCTGAGGCAAGTTTGGGATCAGGATCAGTCCCAACATTCTCGATTTGGCTTTGGCCCTATACCCTGGCAACAGAAGGACCAGTGCAGTGAGAGTGCTACCCTCAAGACAAAGGGGATCAGAGCATGCACCCTCCAGTCCCAGAAAGTAGCTTATTCAAGTCTGGTGCCCATAGCTGGTGACCCTGCCTACATTGGTGGGACCTCCATACAATATTCATAGCTATTGAAGAGGAGTAGGAAAACCCACATGCCTTTCTCAGGGGCTGACTCTGCAGCCATGCACCTGATGTTGGGAACTCCTGGCAGCATGAATGACTGAATTAAACAAGTAACACAATTAAAAAATGGGCAAAGGAGCTTAACAGACATATCTCAAAGGAAAACATACAAATGGCCAACAGATAACATGAAAATGCTCAGCAACACTAAATATCAGGGAAAACCAAATCATTGGCTATTATCAAAAAAGACAAGAGAATAACAAATGCTGATGAGGATGTGGAGAAAGACCCTGCTACACTATTGGTGGAACTGTAAATCTGTACAGCCATTACAAAAAACAGTATGGATGTTTCTCAAACAACTACAGACAGAACTACCATCAATCCAGCAATCCCATTTCTGGGTATATACCAAAGGAGTGGAAATCATCATGTCAAAGGGATACCTGCACATCCATGTTCATTGCAGTTCTATTTACAATACCCAAACATGGAACCAAACTAATCATTCATCAATGGACGACAGGATGGAAGTCATACCATACACAGTGGAATACTACTCAGCCATAAAAAAGAATGACATTCTGACATTCACAGCAGCATGAATGAGCTTGGAGAAAATTATGTAAGTGAAATAAGTCAGGCATGGAAAGAGAAATATTGCATGTCCTCATTCATAAGTGGGAGCTAAAAAATAAATAAATAAGAAAGAAAGAAAAAAAAGAAAGAACAATCGCAATAATATGCTGAACTTTCAGAAAGGGAAAACAGAACTGTCATTACTACAGGTGGGAAGGAGAGGATGGGTTAGCAAGAGATTGGTTAATGGACACAAAGAATGATTACATTTTATAATGATGACTATACTAATTATCCTGATTTGATCACCACATATTGTACATAGGTATTGATATTCAACTCTGTATCCCACAAACATGTATAATCAATTATGTTTCAATTACAAAAAATAAATTTTAAAAAAAGTAAATAAATTTGGGCCGGCCCGGTGGTGCACTGGAGAGTGCGCCGCTTGGGAGCACGGCGGCGCTCCCGCCCAGGGTTCGGATCCCATGTGGAGACCGGTTCCTGCTCACTGGCTGAGCGCGGTGTGGGCGCAACACCGAGGGTTGCGATCCCGTTGCCGGTCCCTGGTACAGGCGCGACACCGAGGGTTGCGATCCCGTTACCAGTCAGTAAAAAAGACAAAAAGGAAAAAAAAAAGTAAATAAATTAAAAACCTCCACACCTATATTTAATCATCAGGCATTTTTACTGCAGTAAACTATTATGTATTATATAAAATTAGCCACTTACTAGCTGTGACCTAGGACAAGTCTTCATATACTATATGAACTCTTCATATGACATACATACAGTAGTTGAAGATCAGAAAATTAAACTTATCTGCCCAAAGTTAAACAGCTAGCAACAGTAGTAAGGATTTTAGTTAAAAAATTATTTTAAGAAGACTACCAAAAAAAATTATCTAACATAACAAAAAATGATATAATAAAAGGTAACAAATAAAAGGTAAAGCTGCAGAATGTAAATAAACAAATTAGAATAAAAATTATGAAAGATAATACATCTATTTACAAATATTTAGATGCAAACTCCTTCCCATAAATGTTTTGTATAGACAATAAAAGCTTTACTATACTACCCATTTAGTTATACTAGAGGTTTGGAAGCTTATATGAATGCCACATATATTAGAGTATATAGATTAGAAATCAGAGGAAAGAAGAAATAGGAAGCAGAGAGTCACCGGTGTCTGTGATACCACAGTAAACTGGAGGCTGTCAAGAAGGGTAATTAAGTCTTGGAATGCTGGGGAGTTTTGTGAATTTGGTTACAAGGCTACCATGAAAGGATTTCTAGAAAAGTAACTGCTGTAAAGAGTCTATTCTTTGCCCTTTGAGATTATAGGCAATTAACGACATATGTAATAGCTTTACCCCTAAAACAGACTACATATAAATAATATTTCCGTAAAATGAAATTTTGTTTTAAAGGCTCAATGAACACTTACCACATAAGAGAATTCTTTCCATTCATTCACTCATTAGACATATTTATTGAGTGCCTACTATATACCAAGCACGTGGTTTGGTGCTAGGGATACAATGACAAAGAAAAACACACAGTATCTTTCCTCATAAAATATAAAGTCTATGGGAGAGACAAATACTAACCACACAATCACTAGACAAATGTAAACCTGAACCAAAACTAGTCCTACAAAGGAAAGAACAGAACTCGGCTTTGGTTCAAAGGAAAACTTCGTAACTCAAAAAAGCACCCTGCAAACTTAACAGGTCTATAAACGTTGGTTCTTACACACTGATGTCTTTAAAATCAGGGAACAGATATTGGAAATATTATTACTGAAGAGAAAAAAATGCCATCATTTATCTAAAGAAAAAACAATTCTGTCTTTTTATATTTTATTTTAATAAACAAATAAAAATTGTATGTATTTATGGTATACAAAGTGATGTTTTGATATCTGTATACTGTAGAATAATTTAATCAAGCTAATTAACATATGCATCTTCTCACATATTTATCATTTTTTGTGGTGAGAATATTTAATATCTATGCTCTTAGCAATTTTCAAGTATCCAATACATTATTATTAACTATAGTTACCATGGGATACAATAGATCTCCTGAACTTACTCCTCCTGTCTAACTGAAACTTTGTATCTTTTGACCAACATCTCCCCATTCCCCGGCCCCCCAATCCCTGGTAACCACCATTCTACTCTCTACTTCTATGAGTTCAACATGTTTAGATTCCATATATAAGCAAGATCTTGCAGTATTTGTCTTTCTGTGCCTAGCTTATTTCACTCAGTATAATGTCCTCCAGGTTCATCTATGTTGTCACATATGACAGAATTTACTTCTTTTTTAATACTGAGTGGTACTCCATTGTGTTCTTCATCCATTCATCCATCGATGGACACTTCGGTTGATTCCATATCTTGGCTTTTGTGAATAGTGCTGTAATGAACACAGGAGGGTAGGTGTCTCTTCAACATACTGATTTCATTTCCTTTGGATAAATACCCAGAAGTAGGATTGCCAGATCACATGGCAATCCTATTTTTAGTCTGAGGAAACTCCACACTGTTTTCCATAATGGCTGTACAATTTACATTCCTACCAACAGTGTACAAAGGTTCCCTTTTCTCTAAATTCTTGCTACCACTTATCTTTTGTCTTTTTTTTTTTTTTTTTTGCCTTTTTGTCTTTTTTCGTGACCGTTAACGGGATCGCAACCCTCAGTGTCGCACCCGTACCGCGACCGGCAACGGGATCGCAACCCTCAGTGTCGCACCCGTACCGCGACCGGCAACGGGATCGCAACCCTCAGTGTTGCGCCCTCACCGCGCTCAACCAGTGAGCAGACCGGTCTGTATATGGGATCCGAACCCTCGGCGGGAGCGCCACACCACACTCCCAAGCACCACACTCTACCGAGTGCACCACCGGGCCGGCCCTATCTTTTGTCTTTTTAATAACAGGCTTTCTCAGACTGGCCAGTTAGCTCACTCAATTAAAAAGTGTTGCTGATTAACACCAAGGTCAAGGGTTCAAATCCCCATACTGGCCAGCTGCCGGCCAGTTAGCTCACTCAATTAAAAAGTGTTGCTGATTAACACCAAGGTCAAGGGTTCAAATTCCCATACTGGCCAGCTGCCAATAAAATAAAATAAAATAAAATAAAATAAAATAAAATAATAATAGCCACTCTCATAGGTGTGGAGTGATATCTCATTGTGGTTTTGATTTGCATTTCCCTGATGATTAGTGATGTTGAGCATTTTTTCATACACCTCTTGGCCATTTGTTTGTCTTTTTTTGGGAAATGTCTATTCAGGTCATTTGCCCATTTTTCAATCAGGGTATTTGTTTTTGTGCTACTGAGTTGGGTTCCTTATATATTTTGGATATTAACCCCTTACCAGATGTATGGTTTGCAATGCAATTATCTTCTCCCGTTCCATAGGTTACAAGAGAAGCAAGTTTTAAATGTATACTACTACTCAATACCTGAGATAGCCCCTTCCTAAAAAATGTCACTCATGCTAAAAACAAACAAACAAAAACCTAAGTTAAAATTTGACAAATAATCTACCTTTTTAAACAAATATGCAAAGATCTAGAATAGTACTGATATTTTAAAAAGTTTTTAAACATAGGCATTTTTTCCCAGTACTGCCTAGCCACCAAAAAAATAGGCATTTTTGTGATATCTGGCCTTCAAAGAAGTAGCCAATGAACACTAAGTATGAAGATAGCATTTTTCAATGAAAGCCATTCCCAAAAAAAGCTTACTTAGGTACGTTTTATCTTTACTCAAATATGCAATTATTTGGACTTACACTGATGTCAACTAATTCATGTCTTAACTTCTTCTGCATATATGGCTAATATTTTTGACAACATGATCATTCCTGAAAGAGTAGATCTATAATTTGAATCTCCTAAATGCAAAGATCTAAGCTTGTCAAAGTCTAATGAAAGACATTATGCAACTATTAAAAAGAGTATTTTCTCATCCTTGACAACATAAACACATACACTTAAAAATTTTTAAAAAATAACTTCGGCAGTATCAACTACATGATGTCCTGTCTCCTCCTATGTTTACTTTCTGACATGCCAACTTAGGCAGGACATTATTATGCAAAATGGTTACCTACAGTTATTTGTATTCAACATTTAATTAATTAAAGTTGTATGGATGCTTTTGTTTTTGGTAGCTGGCTGGTATGAAAGTGTACATTTTTAAACTTTTTTACAGGCCCTCAAGTTAACCTTACAAATCTTACTATTTTGTATATAACTTACAATTTTACTATAAAAACAAAAGCAATTACTTCAACATATTCTTTTATTCATGTTCAATCAACTTATTAGAGATTAAATCCCCTTCAACAATTACCTTTAGTTATAAATCTAGTTAAGGGTAAATATGGTGGAGTAGTCAGTTCCTGGTGTCGCTCTCTCCCACAGAGCAACCAATTTGCAGCTATTGAGGAGCAGCAACAGAGGACCCAAGATCTGCGCTGGAGCAGGTGGGAGCCGCACACTGCAGGACCCCAGTTTACATTGCTCCTCACTGCATAGACAGACTTTAGAGCTTCTGGGCCCACATACCCTGAGCCAGCTGTCCCGGAGAAGGCAGACAGGGTGGGACTTCTGGGTCAGGCCAGTCTCCGCTGCTGGGAGAGACTTGAGAGGCTCCAGGCCCCCTAACCCCAAGCCAGCTGGGCCAAAGAAGACAGACAGGATGGGACCTCCGACCCAGACGGATCCCCACTCCCAGGAAAGACTTAAGAGCCTTGGGGCCCCCACACTCCAAGTCAGCTGTCCCAGAACAGGCCGGCACAGTGGGACCACCAGCCCAGGTTAGTTCCTGCTGTCCAGAAGTGGCAGTTCCTTCAGGATCCAAGTCAGATCAGGGTGAAACGAGTAGACTGTGATACCCCTGGCCACAATGACTAAATACCAAAGGAAAGATACCAGAAATATGAAAAATCAAGAAAGTACATCGCCACCAAAGGAAAATAATAACTCTCAAGTGCTGGATCCTATAAACAGGAAGTCTCTCAAATGAAAGACAAGGAATTTAGAGTAACAATTCTAAGGAAACTAAATGAGATACAAGAAAACTAGTTAGACAACACAATGAAATGAGAAAAAATACAATGGATCTGAAAGAAGAAATGTAAAAAGAAATCAATGCCTTGAAAAAGAATGCAGCTGAGCTTGTGGAGCTGAAGGATTCATTCAACGAAATAAAAAACACAACAGAGAATTTAACCAGCAGACTTGAACAAGCAGAAGAGAGAATTTCTGACCTTGAAGACGGGCTGTTTGAATTAAAACAGGCAGACCAGAAAAAAGAAAAAAAATCAAAAAAGTTGAAGAAATCTAAGAGAGACAACAGACCTTAAGCGCTCAAATAGCTGAATCATGGGAATTCCAGAAGGGGAGGAAAAAGGAAATGTCATTGAAGACATATTCAATGAAATAATAGCAGCAAACTTCCCAGGTATAGGGAAAGTCACAGATCTCCAGATTCAGGAAGCCCAATTATCCCTAAACACATTCAACCCAAAAAGGTCCACTCCAAGACATGGGATAATCAAACTGGCAAAACTCAAAGACAAAGAGAGAATCTTAAAAGCTGCAAGAGACAAGCAGAAATCTTAAAAGCTGCAAGAGACAAGCTCACCTACAAGGGAGCCCCAATCAGAATAACATCAGACTTTTCATCAGAAACCCTAAAAGCCAGAAAAGAATGGGATGATATATTCAAAATACTAAAGGACAACAATTGCCAACCAAGAATACTTTACCCAGCAAGGGTATCCTTTGAAAATAAAGGACAAATAGTATATTTCTCAGACAAACAAAAACTGCAGGAGTTCACTACCACACAAGCAGACCTACAAGAAATTCTCAAGGAAGTACTGAGTTTGATACCACAAAAACAACCATCACTGCCATGAATACTCAAGAAAGAACAATACCTACTAAAACAAAAATGCTAACAAAAGAGAAAAAGAATACATTATCACCCCAAGAAACCAACAAATACAGAAGACAAACAGAAAATTAGAAAGGAACAAAAGGTACTTAAGACATCTAAACAAAAATCGGTAAAATGCTAGGAGTAAATCAACACCGTTCAATAATAACTCTAAATATAAAGGGATTAAATTCCCCATTCAAAAGACACAGACTGACTGACTGGATTAAAAGATGGGCCCAACAATATGTTGTTTTCAAGAGACTCACTTGACCTGTAAAGATACACAAAGACTAAGAGTGAAAGGATGAAAAAAGATAATTCATGCAAGCAGAAATGAAAAATGAGCTGGAGTAGCTATTCTTATATCAGATAAAACAGACTTTAAAGCAAAAACCATAAAAAGAGATAAAGAAGGCCACTATATAATGATAAAAGGATCTGTCCATCAAGAAGACATAACAATCATAAACATATAAGCACCCAATGTCGGAGCAGCCAGATTTGCAAAGCAAACACTATTAGATCTAAAGAAAGAGATAGACACTAACACCAAAATAGCGGGGGACCTGAACACCCCACACTCATCATTGGACAGATCAGCTAGGCAAAAAATCAACAGAGAAACACAAGATCTAAACAATACTTTAG
This sequence comes from Galeopterus variegatus, assembly GCF_000696425.1. Lineage (NCBI taxonomy): Eukaryota > Metazoa > Chordata > Mammalia > Dermoptera > Cynocephalidae > Galeopterus > Galeopterus variegatus. The sequence continues at coordinate 149,648 of NW_007729803.1, read as the reverse complement.
ACCAATTGGACTTGGCAGATATCTTCAAAACATTCCATCCAACAATCTCAGAATATTCATTCTTCTCATCAGCACATGGAACATTCTCTGGGATAGACCACAAGTTAGGTCACAAAAGCAAGTCTCAACAAATTCAAAAAAACTGGAATTATTCCATGTATTTTTTCAGATCACAATGGATTAAAATTAGAAATCAATAATAAACAAAATTCTGGAAACTATACAAACACATGGAAATTAAACAACATTCTACTTAATGACATATGGGTCCAAGAAGAAATTAAACAGGAAATCAAAAAATTTCTTGAAACTAATGAAAATAATGACACATCATAACAAAACCAGTGGCATACTGCAAAAGCAGTATTAAGGAGGAAATTTATCACATTAAATGCTTACTTCAGAAGACTGGAAAGCTGACAAATAAATAACCTAACACTTCACCTTAAAGATCTAGAAAAACAAGAATGATCCAAATGCAAAGTTAGTAGACAGAAAGAAATAATTAAGATCACAGCAGAACTAAATGAAATAGAAACCCGAAAAATGATACAAAAGATCAATGAAACAAAAAGTTGGTTTTTTGAAAAGATAAATAAAATCAACAAACCTTTAGCAAGACTAAGAAGAGAGAAGACCCAAATAACAAAAATTAGAAACGAAAAAGGTGATATTACAACTGACACCTCAGAAAAACAAGGAATCACTACAGACTAGTATAAACAACTATATGCCAAGAAAATTGAAAATCTGGAGGAAATGGATAAATTTCTGGAAGCATATAAACTACCAAAACTGAGCCAGAAGATATAGAAAATCTGAACAGACCAATAACAATAAAAGAGATTGAAGCTGTTATCAGAAGGCTACGAGCAAAGAAAAGCCCAGGACCAGATGGGTTCACTGCAGTGTTCTACCAAACCTTCAAAGAGGAACTGATATCAATTCTCTACAAACTGTTCCAAAAGACTGAAACAGAGGCCATTCTCCCAAACTCATTCTACAAGGCAAACATCACCCTGATACCAAAACCAGTCAGAGATGCATCAAAAATAGAAAACTACAGGCCAATATCCTTAATGAATATAGATGCAAAAATCTTCAATAAAATACTAGCTAACAGAACACAGCAACACATACACAAAATTATACACCATGATCAAGTGGGATTCATCCCAGGGATGCAAGGTTGCTTTAACATACACAAATCAAAATGAGATACCCCACATCAATAAAAGCAAAGACAAAAACCATATGATCGTCTCTGTAGACATTGAAAAAGCATTTGATAAAATCAACATTCTTTCATGATAAAGACTCTCTACAAGTTAGGCATAGACAGAAAGTATCTCAACATAATTAAAGCCATATACGATAAGCCCACTGCCAATATCATCCTGGATAAAAAGAAACTAGACAAGGATGCCCACTCTCACCACTCCTATTCAACATAGTGTTGGAAGTACTAGCCAGAGCAATCAGAGAAGAGAGGGAAATACAGGGCATCCAGATTGGAAAGGATGAAGTCAAGCTGTCCCTTTTTGCAGATGATCTGATCCTATATATTAAACAGCCTAAAGCCTCCATAAAAAAAACTCCTAGAGTTGATAAATGATTTCAGCAAAGTTGCAGGATACAAAATCAACACACAAAAATCAATAGCATTTCTATACTCCAACAGTGAACATGCAGAAAAAGAAATCAAGAAAGCTAGCCCATTTACAATAGCCAACAAAAAAATAAAATATTTAGGAATAAAGCTGACAAGGATGTAAAAAATCTCTAGGAAGAGAACTACAAAACACTGTTAAGAGAAATTAAAGAGGACACAAGAAGATGGAATGATATCCCATGCTCTTGGATTGGAAGAATTAACATTGTGCAAATGTCAATATTACCCAAAGTGATCTACAGATTCAATGCAATACCCATCAAAATTCTAATGACATTTTTCTCTGAGGTGGAAAAGCTATCCAGACATTTATTCGGAGCAACTGATGACCATGCATAGCCAAAGCAATCCTGAGCAAAAAAAAAATAAAGCTGGAGGCACAACACTACCTGACCTTAAACCATATTACAAAGCTATAATAACCAAAACAGCATAGTACTGGCATAAAAATAGTCAGATGGATCAATTGAATAGAGTAGAGAACCCAGAAATCAATCCATACACCTACAGCCATATAATCTTTGATAAAGGCAGCAAATCTACATACTGGGGAAGAGACTGCCTTTTCAAAACAAGTGGTGCTGGGAAAACCTGGATACTCATATGGAGGAGAATGAAACTAGACCCGTACCTTTCACCATATACCAAAATCAACTCAAAATGGATTA
>NW_007729803.1:132424-147098 GCF_000696425.1 Galeopterus variegatus | reverse complement strand
CTCACAGCGCTCACTGGCTGAGCGCGGTGCAGCCGGTCTCAAAAAGGACAAAAAGAAAAAAGAAAACATAGGGGCAACACTCCAGGAAGTAGGAGTGGGTACAGACTTCATGAAAAGGACCCAAAAAGCACAGGCAACTAAAGGAAAAATAAATAAATGGGATAACAAGCTAAAGAGCTTCTGCACAGCAAAAGAAACAATCAACAGAGTAAAATGACAACCAACAGAGTGGGGAAAATATTTGCAAAATATACATCTGACAAAGGATTAATATCCAGAATATACAAGGAACTCAAAAAACTTTACAGCAAAAAACAAGTAACCCAATTAAAAAATGGGCAAAGGAGCTGCATAGGCATTTCTCAAAGGAAGATATACGAATGGCCAACAGACACATGAAAAAATGCTCAACCTCACTCAGCATCCAGGAAATGCAAATCAAGGCTACTTTGAGATACCATATCACTCCAGTTAGGATGGCTAACATCCAAAAGACTGAGAATGATAAGTGCTGGAGAGGTTGCAGAGAAAAAGGAACTCTCATACACTGTTGGTGGGGTTGCAAAATGGTGCAGCCTTTATGGAAAATGGTATGAAGTTTCCTCAAACAATTACAGATAGATCTACCATATGACCCAGTGATTCCACTGTTGGGAATATACCCAGAGGAATGGAAATCATCATGCCGAAGGGATACCTGTACTCCAATGTTTACTGCAGCTCTATTTACATTAGCCAAGAGCTGGAACCAACCCAAATGTCCATCATCTGATGAGTGGATAAGGAAACTGTGGTATATCTACACAATGGAATACTATTCTGCTATAAAAAGAACGAAATACTACTACTTGCAACAACATGGATGGACTTTGAGAAAATTATATTAAATGGAACAGTCAGGCACAGAAAGAGAAATACCACATGTTCTCACTTATTTGTGGGAGCTAAAAGTAAATAAATAAATAAACACACAAACAAATAAAGGGGGGAGGAAGAAGACGGAATAACTACAAAAATTCCTTGAACTATTTAAGTCAAGTGAACAGATATGATGGGGGCGGGGAGAGGAATGGGTAAAGGGGCATGAAAATCAACTACAATGTATTTTGAGAAGTAATATAAAAATAAATAAATAAATCTAGTTAAACTAAGTTGCCTAAAACATTTAAAACTATATTTACAAATCAAATAAATCTGATTCTTTCAAGCCTTTCAAATGTGTGACAGGGTAGCCTTGCAAACATAACAACTAAAATCATTCTAAATATATAAGCAACTCTAGTAAATTTAGTAAGCCAATCCAATAAATGGAATAAATACAATTATCTTAAATGTTCTAACACTGTTTAGAAACTTAGCCAAATTATTTTATATATTTCATATTAAAATCTTCCTAGGCATGGTGTAACAGTGAACTGGAAAAAACCTTGTGGTCCTGAGGAATAGAACTGTTTTATCAGTACTGAACGAATTGCCTCCAAACTCTTACGTGTGAGAAAAATAAACTATCTTCTTTAAACTACTATTGTGTTGGGTTTTTTTCACTCACAACCAAACATAATCCTAATTAAACATTTGAATTGTTTAATTTGAATTAAACATTTGAATGTTTGAATTAAACATTTGAATTAAACATTTCAAATAAAAATCACAAAGTAACATGTCAGATTGTCTAACATGTTTCTCCTAAAATCTTCAAATACCTTGTTAATATATAATCTATGTTTAATTTGAATTAAACATTTCAAATGAAAATCACAAAGTAACATGTCAGATTGTCTAACATGTTTCTCCTAAAATCTTCAAATACCTTTAATAACAAATACACACATTCAATATATTATCATAATAATTATAAAACTTATTCCTAAACAATACAAAATGCTAATACTAATGGATTTGATTTACTTCATAGCTAAAGGTATTATGCTTACAAAAATATAGTGTAGGGATGTGCACTATCAGTCGGTGAGTCAAGACAGGGTCACAGGACTTAGGGGCTTCTGCCAGGAGAGTTCTACCTGACAAGCGTGTGAAGTTCCTTCTTATGCTATTAAGACTTCTCAAGCTCATGACTTTTCTGGCAACCATACCTTTAATTTTTTAATCAACCTCTTAACTTTTAATTGCCTACGTTGAATTGATGATATTCTGTATACCATATTCAAATTCAACTTATCTCTTCACTAATTGGATTCTGCTTTCTTTCCTTATCTCTCTCATCATGCTCAATGCCACAACGCCACATTCATTTTATTGAGAACAAAGATACAACAGAGAAATGTGTTTGTAGTTTATTATTGTTACTTTTGCATAATGATAACCAACAACTAGGTATGACATAAACCATATTTATAAAACAGAACCTTAAACTGTCTACCATTATTTATTATTTAATTTTCATGGGTGACTACTTGTACAGCCTTATTACCCATAAAGGTTAAAGGTAATCTTTTTCAAAGGGTGATCAGATAATCTTGGTAAGGCTAAGTAAGAAACAGTCCACATTTTCAAAGGGTAGCAGTAAGCTAGGTAGCAAAAAGAAAACATAAATATCACAATAGTAAAACTGCCAGAACTATGAGGGTTTTTGAAAATGAATGTCTACGTGAAGCTGCAATGTGTAAACTCAATTAACTCACAGTGATTTGTAGTTTGCCTGTTCCTTGGAACTGAGGAACTCAGATTTGAGGAGAAAAAAATCAGAGACAAGCAATAAGGCAACAAAAGATAACCCAATTGGTGCTTCCTTCCTTTTTTTCATAACTATGGGAGTTAAGTAAGTATAAGCATAAAGAAATAATGTAGTTAAAGAACTGATGATGTCATTTTTCTTCTTTTAATGTATTGTTCATCGTTTTGTAATTGGGTTATTAAAAGAACATTCACTACATCCCTTCAGAATGTCTCAGGAATAGTGCTCAAATCTGGGCAACCCTATTTAAGTGGCATACTGACAAAGTGACCCATGGCCAGGAAGACAACCAGAATGGTAAGTGTACTGAAAACTGCATTATATTAGAAAAAGCTGAAGACCTGAAGATATTTAACTGAAAGATAACTTAAGGCCATGATCATAGTGAACAAATATTCCAGAGGTTATCAAAGGAAAAATAGACTAGGTGGTTCTCATGAGGACAGAACATGTGAAAGTTATAAGGAAGCAATTTTTTGTCCAAAATAAGAAAGAACCAGTTAATAAAGACAGCTGTCATGAGACAGCAAAATCTCCCTCACTGCCACTGTTTAGGCAGAAGCCAGACCAACACTTACCATGCACTTGTGGGTTCTATAATTTCATAAGTCTATATATCTACAAGGAGGAGCAGCAATGCATAATAAGAACATTGACAGTAATCAGCAGATCTGAGTTCTTATGTTGGCACTTCAGTAATAAACAATGTAACTGTATCTAAATCTCATCAGTAAAATAAACTTGTAAAGATCTCTCCCATCTCTAAAATGTTATGAAACTGTGACTGCTACTCAGGGTTCTTAAAATGCTCAAATATGTTTGTGAAATAAAAAATTAAATAAGCCTTTTATTTTTAGAATACTTTATATCTGTGGTTATAATATGTGGTAACAGCACCACTGCACCATGCAACCTTTCTCAGTTTACAGTTGCAAGAGGTGGAGGTGGTTTAGAGCTACTGCTACACAGAGATAGGCCAAAAGCCATGCACTATGCACCAAAAAACAGGATTGAGCTTCCACAACCAGAGTTTCACATACAGCCAAAGATGCAAAGCAGTAGCACCTTTCACTAATGTTCCAAATTTGTTGATAATTACCAAATAACACTCATTAAAAGTTTGAAGTCTCTGTTTTTAACAAGGAATGCCTCACTTACACCAAGCTTCTTCTTAATGACTCATAAAAAAACTGAATTAAACCTGAAATAACTTATTCATGTCTATTGATAAGTTAAAAGTAGAAGAGGCATGTAAAATTCAGCTTACATATAAATAATTGCCACTACTATGCTTCAGATTTGAATAAACCACTTTGAAATACATGAATATTTCCTTCTCTTTTCTTCTGGGTAATTTTCTTAAAATACATTACAGATTGTGGAGTACCTAGATACTGTCCTACTACTACCCCGGGCAAACTTTATTAATTTTTTTACATTACCCTCCTTATCCATAAAATAACAGCAACCTGCTGATGAGTTTACTTGATTCTGGACAAACTAACATTATTTCTCTCTGCTTTCATCGATTCTTCAGGGCATACATAGAAGACTACTTAAGAAGGGCAAGAAAATGACAATCTGTAAGTTGGATTTCCTTTCATTTCTCATTTCAAATCTTGGGTTTGTGAATTGAAACACCTGTTTCTGAAGGAAAGGGGTCAGGCAGCTACTACAACCTAGCCCTCTGTCTTTGCTGAATATCTGCCAGCTGCCCCTCCAGTTCACCTTGTCCTCTGTCCCAGGGGTTCCTGAATAGACAGCCTCAAAAGCAGGACATCAGAAAAAGGAAGGAGAGGGAGGTCAGAACATTTAATTTCCCGGCTTCCTCTCTGTAGGGTGGCCTCTGGCTTTCTGCGTCCTCCACCAATTGTTGCTGTTCCTCCCAAGGCAGATATCTCTCCAGGACTATCTCCTTCCAAGTCTGGATATGCTCCCTCCCCTCACCTCTTCAGGCCTAGGTGTAGTAAGTGCTTCACTGCTACTCACCAGTTACTATGCTATCTTTTGTGGTTTCCCTACACTTCTTCCACATCTTAGTAAACAGTCCCTCTCAAATTATTCTGAATGTACTATGTGTTTTGGTTGAAAAGTGGCCCCAGGAAACTGATACTCAAAATGCGATTGCGATTACACTAGAAACTCAGAGATAATCTAAGGAAATGGGACCACAAGTAATGTATTTAGCATTATCATGATTCATGATTACACAAATTAGATGAAGGGCAAGGCTAGAAAATGGAGCGGTATGATAGCTAACTTTGTGTGTCAACTTGACTGGGCCATGGAGTATCCAGATATCTGGTTAAACATTCTGGATATGTCTGTGAAGGTGTTTCCGGATGAGGTTAACATTTGAATTGGTAGACTAAGTAAAGCAAACTGGCCTCCCTAATGTTGGTAGGCTTCATCTAATCCACTGAAGTCCTGAATAAAACAAACAGGTGGAGCAAGGGAGAATTCACTCTCTCTGCCTGTCTTTCTAGGATATCAGTTTTCTGCCTTTGGACACAGAAACAGAATAGAACTTACACCACAGGCCCTCCTGGTTCTCAGGCCTTCAAATCAGACTACAAAGTATACTATTGACTCTCCTGGGTCTCCAGCTTGCCAAATGTAGATCTTGGGACTTCTCAGCCTCCTTAACTGTGTGTGTGTGGAAGATAGCATAGGTGGCGCACTCTGGAGAGTGCGGCGCTTGGGAGCTCAGCGGCGCTCCCGCCGCAGGGTCTGATCCTATATAGGAATGGCCGGTGCGCTCACTGACTAAGCACAGTGCGGGCGACACCAAGCCAAGGGTTGCGATCCCCTTACCGGTCACACACACACACAAAAAAACATTTATTGAGAACCTTTAAATGTATTATTTCACTTAATTTTCATACTGCCTTTGGAATGTGCCATGAGAATTGGGGTATTGGTCAGTCTGACACCAAAGCCCAACATCTTTCCACCACACCTACACTGTCTTAATAACAGCACAAATCATAGGCTTCAGAGTGGTTCAAAGAAAGAACTACCAGAAAAATTGTGTCCTGAACCACAGAATGACAGGAAGACAGAAATTAGAAACAGATATTTGTTTGCAAAGAGAAACAATTAATTGAGAAGTATGTCATGTTCTCTTTGCACCTTGGCATCTATCATTTCCTCATTTTTATTAAGGTCTAATTTAATTCTATCATCTTCATAAAGCACTCACTTCCACATCACTTTAATAAAGGAAGAAGAAACAAAAATGAGGTCAATAACTTCCTGAAATCTATAACAAGCAATACTAAACTACAAACCAAGACTTCTTTCTTTTGGTTGCAGACCTTTCCATTAAACAGTTCTGCAAGTAGTGAAAGGAACATGATTTGCACCCTAAACCCCCCTACACACACAAACACACACACACACTTCACACTTTAAAAAACTAGAAAACTGAACAAAACATGTAAAACTATGTACTCAGACATAGGACAATGGGCAGGAGGACTATAATTCCTGAAAAAAGAGAAACAAATGAGGTGAGCCCTAGGACCACCCCAGTTTATGGCCTTCCAGGCAGTTTCCAGGCTACAGCACAGTGAGGGGGAATCCAAACACAGCCCAGTAACCTTGCTGAGTTGAGAAAAGAAAATAAGAATTAAGAGAAGCCAAGGCAGCTAGAATTTATGGGACAAAATACCAGAGAGGAGGGAGCTACACAGAACAAGAACTCCCCAGAACTGCAGAGGAAACCTATTGAGCTTCTTGCACGAGTGAGGAGAAACTACCCAAGACTGGGGAAAGAATCACTGAAGAGTGTAGGCTGTCCCAGAGATCACACACAGCTGGGAATGGTTTATGTTCCCATCAGCTAAATAGGAAAGGTCTCAGAAAGGTATTGCTTTCATAGAGGGATAAATTAACCCTCGACTAAAGGCCGCTCTGGACCCACCCAAACAAAGCTTAAAAGTAAGCCTCAAAAGATTCAAATGGATTACAGGTCATTTAATTGCATGCGACAGAAACCGGCAAACTTTTTCGATAAAAGGCCAGATAGCAAATATTTTAGGCTTTGAAAGAGGTATAGAGATGGACCTCAAGATTTTCATGAACTATAAATGTCAGCAAAAAGAGATGTCCATTCTTAGACCAAAGACTAGGTCACCAAGTACTGTAACAACATTCATTAATCAACCTAGTCTAATCAAAATCCCCCATGGGACTGAACAAAATCATAATTCGACTACAGAGGAAACAAATATTTGGGGGGACCCTGCTATCTTCCCCAAACCATTCCCGTTTATTATATAAATAAATTAAAGCTTGACAAGTTTAAGTCAACTTGCCAAAAGTAAACACAATGGTAATAATACAGGTGAAAATCAAGTTTGACAGTGATTCTCTGATTCTAAAGCTCATGGTAACCACTAAACCTATTGCCTCTCTTTTTATCTTTTGGTCTTTTGGTCTCCCAGTCTAACATAAATTTCATCAAAACACACTATCATCTAAATTAATGCACTCTCTGTTGCTGTTCATTACTTGTAGTAATGGGAAAAGGCATTTAACATTTATTGAGAACCGGGCCGGCCCCGTGGCGCACTCTGGAGAGTGCGGCGCTTGGGAGCTCAGCGGCGCTCCCGCCGCAGGGTCTGATCCTATATAGGAATGGCCGGTGCGCTCACTGACTAAGCACAGTGCGGGCGACACCAAGCCAAGGGTTGCGATCCCCTTACCGGTCACACACACACACAAAAAAACATTTATTGAGAACCGGGCCGGCCCCGTGGCGCACTCTGGAGAGTGCGGCGCTTGGGAGCTCAGCGGCGCTCCCGCCGCAGGGTCTGATCCTATATAGGAATGGCCGGTGCGCTCACTGACTAAGCACAGTGCGGGCGACACCAAGCCAAGGGTTGCGATCCCCTTACCGGTCACACACACACACAAAAAAACATTTATTGAGAACCTTTAAATGTATTATTTCACTTAATTTTCATACTGCCTTTGGAATGTGCCATGAGAATTGGGGTATTGGTCAGTCTGACACCAAAGCCCAACATCTTTCCACCACACCTACACTGTCTTAATAACAGCACAAATCATAGGCTTCAGAGTGGTTCAAAGAAAGAACTACCAGAAAAATTGTGTCCTGAACCACAGAATGACAGGAAGACAGAAATTAGAAACAGATATTTGTTTGCAAAGAGAAACAATTAATTGAGAAGTATGTCATGTTCTCTTTGCACCTTGGCATCTATCATTTCCTCATTTTTATTAAGGTCTAATTTAATTCTATCATCTTCATAAAGCACTCACTTCCACATCACTTTAATAAAGGAAGAAGAAACAAAAATGAGGTCAATAACTTCCTGAAATCTATAACAAGCAATACTAAACTACAAACCAAGACTTCTTTCTTTTGGTTGCAGACCTTTCCATTAAACAGTTCTGCAAGTACGGCCTCTGGAGATCCCCAAGAACCTTTCAGATGATCCAAGAGGGTAAAACTATTTTCACAATAATACTAAGATATTATTTGGAAAAAATATGATATTATTTGGCTTTTCATTGGGCTGACCTTTTTCACTGATGATCCAAGAGCAACGGTAGGTAAAAACTGCTGGCACCTTAGCATAAATCAAGGCAGTAGCACCAAACTGTACTGGAAGTCATATTTTTCACCACCATGTATTCACGGTAAAAATAAATGTCGGTTTCACTGAAGAATGTGCTGATGAAGTAGTAAAAATTATTTAATTTATTAAATCTCAGCTCTTGAGCACAGGTCTTTTTAACGTTCTATGTGACAAAATGGGAAGTAAACGTAAAGTACCTCCTCTGCATGCTGAATTACAATGGCTATCTTGAGAAAAAGACCTGTGCAACTGTTGCCAGCCAAACTAGATGCATTTTTCATAGAGCACCATATTTACTTGAAAGACAGACTAACAGACAAACAATGGCTTTTCAGACTTGGGTATCTGGCATTCAAAGTGAAATGAACCTATTACTTCAGTGATCTCAAAGATGAGATCAGTAATAATATGGTATTAACGAATGTGATTTTTAAATATTATATAATAAAATGTGTTAACATTTGGGTTTTTTTCTATATTATCTTTATGTATACATATCTGTGGGATACAGAGTTGACTATCGGTATTTGTGTACAGTATGTGATGATCAAATCAATATTATTAGCATGTTCATAATTACAAATCACAATTACTTTTTATGTCCCTTACTCAGTTACTCCCTCTCCCCCCTTCCCCTTTTGTGCACTATGACTGCAAGCCTTACTAGGGTCCAGGCTTGACTGATCTACATCACAGAAAAGAGTGTAAGTTTCTCTCTGTTTTCATGGTCCTCCATTCATACCTCGTATTTACTATGGTACTTAATGCACTGATGTTTTCCATCTCCCCCACTGGACCATGAACTCTTCAAGAATAGAATTTATGTCCTACTCATCTTTCTTCCCTATAGCATAGCATTGTACTATAATACATGATAGCACAGTAATCAATAAATGATTCCCAAATGATTTATTTCACAAGGGTCAGACATGTCTCTGCAAGAAGCACAATATAAGTTGTACTCAGATGTCTTTAAAATAGTAGTAACATAAACTGAAATTATGGACATATTGTCAAATCTAAAATATAATTTTCAATTCTAATCTTATTTCACCACTCAGAAAATACTGACCATTTCTTCCCCAAACTCCCTCCTTCCTTGGCTTCTAGGGTACAGTTCTTTCCTTGTCTTCTTTCTACTTCTCTGGTCTTCCCTTCTCAGTCTTTCTCTGATTACCTTAGGTTGATATTTCCCAAAGTTCTATCCTCAGTCCTATAGTTGACTTCCTCTAAAACTCTTTTGGGTTACCTTGTCTAAATCAGGGTTTCTCAACCTTGGCACAACTAACACTTTTGGACTAGATAATAATTTGTTGTGGGGGGATGTCTTGTGTATTGTAAGATGTTTACAGCAGTTATAAACCTACATAGATTACAAAGAATACACATAGCCAAATATGCAGTTAAGAAAATAGACTCATCTGCTCAAGCCCAGAAAATATTTAGCTGGGCCAAAAGGAAAACAGCTACTGATTATAATGAGTACTACGCACCAAGAGAAGCAATTCATTATATCCTGCTAATTTTCTTTTTGTTGTAGTTGTACAGAAATCTGCGGGGGAGATCACCCCTGGTTGAGAACAACTGATCTAAACTAACAACTTCAACTATTACCTATATAATGCTAACTCCTAAATCTGTATCTTTAGCCCAAACTTCTCTCCTAAACCCATATCCAACCACTTGCTGACTAACTCTCTATAGACATCAAATTCAACATATCTAACTAAACCTTAACTCATCACTGTTTTCCTTAAATTTATTCCTATTTCCTATCTCCTCTATCTTAATGAATGATACAACTATTTACACAGTCTTCCAACCCAGAAATCCAAGAGCCATCCTAGAGACCTTTTTCTCACACATATTCAATGAATTAACAAGCCCTATTCATTCAATCACTTTACTATCTCTCACTTAGGTCCTCTCTTCTCCATTTCTACAGCCACAGACTTAAGTCAGGCCTTATTACACGTCTCCTGGATCACTATAATAACATCTTAACTGGCCCCTACTTCCCATCTGATCCTATTACCTTTCTTCCACAATGCTACCAAAGTGATCCTCCTAGAACTCAAAACTGATAGTGTCACTCTCCTACCTAAAATCCTTGATAGCTTCTCATAGCCTTCGAATCACACTTCAATTCTTCAAACAAGTGCAAGAAGATATTTATGACAGGACCCTCCATGACCTTTCTGGCCTGCTCTCACTATTGCAACTCATCCACAAAGACTTTCACTTCAAGCATGCCAAACAACTTGCATTCTGCAGTCTTTAACACCTCTCACTGCCTGGACTGCTCTCCTCACTTTCAATCCTCCACTCCTTCTGAAAACAGACTCCTTCCTGGCTTATCCACTTTTCAAAGCTTATCTCAAGAATCACTTCCTCCAAGAAATCTTCTCAAAGCTCCAGTTTAAGTTAGAGTTATATCTCTGGATTCACAAAGATCCATGCTCATTTCAGTATTTCTATTACAGCATTTACTGGTGCTTATAATCCTTGGTTAGTGTGTCTACTGTAAGTTCATGAGTATAGGGACCAAATCTTATTTGATCTGATAGCCAAAGAACCAACTATTTCTCATGACTACTAACTACATAGAAGACATTCAATAAATGTTTGCAAAATAAACAAAAATAATGGCTCCTCTTCATGAGTATAGGGACCAAATCTTATTTGATCTGATAGCCAAAGAACCAACTATTTCTCATGCCTACTAACTACATAGAAGACATTCAATAAATGTTTGCAAAATAAACAAAAATAATGGCTCCTTCAACATTTCACTTTTGATCTAACTGCAAATTTTAAAACTAGGTTTAGGGCTGAGCCCGTGGCACACTCGGGAGAGTGCGGCGCTGGGAGCGCAGCAGCGCTCCCGCCACGGGTTCGGATCCTATATAGGGATGGCCAGTGCGCTCACTGGCTGAGCGCAGTGCGGCCAGTCTCAAAAAGGACAAAAAAAAAAAAAAACTAGGTTTAAAGTATATATAGCTAACTTTTTAAAAGCAACTATGTTTATTTTAAGCCAGTGTTAAGTTGCAAACAACAAAATTAAATATATATATATACACACACACATACACACTATATATACAGCCTTTTTTAGCCCCAGAATCTGTGAAAAACATTTATAAGAAAAAAGCCCTAAATATTCCTCCAATACTATGGTGCCTACTAATATATCCAAACAGAGCCCTCTGAACTCAGCTCCCCCTGATTACTAAAACTGGTATTTCAATTTTTAGTTACTATTCTTGCCCAAATCTGACAGTAAGAATATTCTTGCTATCAAGAGGCTTCGGTGTTAAATGAACAACATACCCTATCCTATTGTGCAATCACTTGTTTGAAATAAAAAAAAACAGTTTACAGAAGGATCAAATGACCAGTAGTTAAAACTTAGCTCCTGTATTAGAGTCCCAAAACCTACAACACTTCTGTACTTAAAACTGACCAGCATTGGGCCGGCCCGGTGGCGCACTGGAGAGTGCGCCGCCTGAGAGTGCGGCGGCGCTCCCGCCGAGGGTTCGGATCCCATGTGGAGACCGGTTCCCGCTCACTGGCTGAGTGCGGTGCGGGCGCAACACCGAGGGGTGCGATCCCGTTGCCAGTCCCCGGTACGGGCGCAACACCGAGGGGTGCGATCCCGTTGCCAGTCCCCGGTACGGGCGCAACACCGAGGGGTGCGATCCCGTTGCCAGTCCCCGGTACGGGCGCAACACCGAGGGGTGCGATCCCGTTGCCAGTCCCCGGTACGGGCGCAACACCGAGGGGTGCGATCCCGTTGCCAGTCCCCGGTACGGGCGCAACACCGAGGGGTGCGATCCCGTTGCCAGTCCCCGGTACGGGCGCAACACCGAGGGTTGCGATCCCGTTACCGGTCAGTAAAAAAGACAAAAAGGAAAAAAAAAAAAAAAACTGACCAGCATTATATATCTCCCATAAGCCCAAGCCCCATTCATAAAGGAGTCAAGTTTAAACTTTGATACTACCAAATTTTATATTTTATAAATCAAAAATTATCAAATTGAAAGAATAAAATGAATAAAATCAAATACAAGCCATTTTATTTTATATATATCTTATTGAAGTAAACTTTGAAAGTGGATTTCTAAATATTATTCAGATGTCTCTTTGAGGTGTGCACTCCCTTGAAAAATGAAATTTTGAAATGTATTGGTTTAATAGATTAGGGAAATCATTCTATATTCTCTTAAAAATTCAGGATATCAAAATTTGGAAAGAATCCTGCATCTTCTTGGTTCCCTGCCATTGTGTCCCAGCATCAGTCAATATACTTAAACAGCTACCTGAGTCCTAGAAGAGCTCAGCTTCCCATCCCTATCCCCATGTGTCAGAAGCCCCACATGCACCACTCCAGACCCTCTTGGTCTCTCATTCCAGCCTCCACTGTGGCAACCAACTCTGCATGGGCTCTGACCAACTGCACAGAGGGGGCTGGCTGCATGACAGCACCTCACTTCAGTCCTATACATTATGTGTCTCTAACCTCCCAGCCAAAAGCTTCTATGTCGACACCAAAGTACAGGACACCACCTGATATCATAGGGCCCTGTAGGGCACTCACACGTACATAGTTCAGAAATGCAGGCAAGTTAATATCTCCTTTGATCAGCAGGAGATAGACACTATTAGATAAGTCTTTCTCTTTTCTCCATAAATTAGTGTTCTATCATAAAGAACATAGAGATTATATAGTCCTATGCAGTCAAGCAATCTATCACATTTAGTGATAGCCAGTTTGATAACAAACTGGCTTGTTTGTATTGGCTCTCTCTCCTTTCCTTCTTTACTCTGGTTTTGCACTCCCCAATAAGTCAGTGGTTCCTAGGATTCTGCTTTCTGGGGAAGCCAGCTTAAGACACTGTACCACCTCAAAAAAAAGTTTGTGGTTTGTACACTACAAGGGAGATCCCAAAGCCCATTTAATTGCAAGTTGCTATTTCTGCTTTCTTTTCCTTAACTGAAAAACCTCAGAGACAGCAGAATAAAATCAATACCTTACTGTCACTGCTTCCTCATTTATTAGTTCTTCTAACCTATCACAAATGCCAGTCTCCAGAATAAAAAGTCTTAAATGAGGTCTTTGTATTAGTGTCCATGTACTATTTTAGCTTGGCAATGAGGAAGGTCTGAGGAAAGAATGATGGTATATGCTGACCCACCAGTTCCTTTTTCCTTTTTCCAGGTTGTTTGTATTCCCAGAGCTGCGAACCTGAACACTGCCTTTTCTATCATGGCTCAAATTCAGGCTCCAAAAGACTCTATCCCTTATCAGTAAGCAGAGCAATGCTGAATATTTCAAAGCTAAGATATAAGTCAATGTTGGCACTGTCCTATCATATTGAAACAATCTGAGAAATCATTTTACTACATATAACATAATTCTCAAAAGTCAAATTACTAACCATACAGAATTTTTTTTTCCTTTTTTTTTTTTTTTAAAGAATGGGGGGGGGAGAAAGCAGTACAANAACAACTAGGAGGCCAGTGAAGTTTCCAAACTGAAAATTAGAGGCTAATAGCTAAACTTACTAAGTCTCCCGATGAAACATCACTATTCTATCTTCTCTCAGTTCTGTAATGATTGCCCTTTTAAAGAACAGATTGATTCACTAGGTCAATACCACTGATACTACTGAAGAAACACTACATTGTTAAGATCCCATTTCATCCAGTACCCTGCATGGATGCATACCACATACATAAAATCTAGAGCAAGAGTCAAGAAGGAAAATGGATCACCCCCACTCCTACCTTCAACTTGCTCATTTTCATTTTTCTCATCTAAGATTCTGAAAATTTGGTAATAATTTTGAGATTTTGAGAAACAAAAATGACTAAAAGTTTAAAAAATAAGAAGGAAAAAAGTTGAGTGTTTTCTAAACCTGGGACTGGACTGGAAAAGAGAAATGTAAAGTACAAACAGCCTTAACAAATAGGGAACATCACAAATGTACTGTACTACTACTCTATACGCCTCAAGGATAACCCTCTGATATGATGCAAAACATGAAAGAAGCATAGGAGAACAACAGTCTTCTCTTGGGGCCAGTGCTAATCATAAACACAAAGATGTACAACTTGTTTGACATATATTCAGATACATCTGATTAACTGTATTTGCTGCCATCGTAGGAAGGAAACCAAAATAAACAGTCAAACGGGTAGTAGATACTAAAATACACTGAGTTGTTCTGTGCTTGAACAAATCATTCTTCTCTGACTTTATTTGCTGTAACCCCCAGCTAAGATGACTCGCAGCAAAGCTGAAAAAACTCTTCAGCTCAAGAATGTCAGAGGAAAAAGGAAACAGGTTTTCCCACAGTAGGCAGGTATT
>NW_007729803.1:129050-130644 GCF_000696425.1 Galeopterus variegatus | reverse complement strand
CCGCAACCTCACCAGAATTTATTGTTCACAGTCTTTTGGATATTAGCCATTCTAACTGGGATGAGATGGTATCCCAATGTGGTTTTGATTTGCATTTCCACAATTTCTCTCTCATAAACTCACACACTCATTCCTAAACTTGAAAAAAGCTTAATACCATAAGACAGAGAAGAAAACTGTAACATGAGTACAAAATTACTACCCCACAACCATAGAAAAGACAAGTGGATCCTACTCAAAAAAGTCTCACCTTTAGTCATTAATAAATACTGTATCAACCTCAATAAAATATTTGCCATTTCCATTTCATAACCTCTCTCCATAGGTTTCAAAAAATGTCCTACTTTATTAATCAGTACACTAAAAGACACTTGAGTAAAACTAAATAGGAATGGGCCGACCCTGTGGTGCACTTGGGAGAGTGCAGCACTGGGAGCGCAGCGGNCATCTGATTAACTGTATTTGCTGCCATCGTAGGAAGGAAACCAAAATAAACAGTCAAACGGATAGTAGATACTAAAATACATTGAGTTGTTCTGTGCTTGAACAAATCATTCTTCTCTGACTTTATTTGCTGTAACCCCCAGCTAAGATGACTCGCAGCAAAGCTGAAAAAACTCTTCAGCTCAAGAATGTCAGAGGAAAAAGGAAACAGGTTTTCCCACAGTAGGCAGGTATTTAGTTCAGGCCTTCTCAATGAATTATACAAGAAACTACAAGCCAAGTAGAGAGAGGGATGGACTTTCATTTTGGTAAACCAGAAAGAATGAGGGGACTCTTCAAAGAACACAGACCTCATCTCAGATCTTTCAGAGGTAAAAGTGCCTAAAGTCTGAGCAAAACAACCTTTTAAGATTCCTTTATCTCCCCATTACAATTAGAATATCATCTCATCTTTATATTCTAGGTATAAAAGAAGAGATAAAACAGAATCCAGGAAGGCAAGGAAAAAGTTATTTCTGTAACACTGTGATTATGTAATACATTCCAGAACTTTCCCCAAAGATAATCAGAGGAACTCTAGCATCAGATCAAACCAAGAGTCTACAGACAGTGACCAAAAGATGCAAATCATAAATCAAACCAAAAGAAGCTTTGCAAGCTCCCTCCGCTGGGTCAGAATGTGACCATGCATGTCAACAATTTCAGCAACACCCCTAAATCTCTTCCCTGGAAGGAAGCAAGGTGGTGACTTCAGGAATAACTGAAGTTCACTCTCATTCTCTATACTCTTGAATTATCTTTAAGAAATCTTAGCTCCTTCCTTGTAGTTTTTACCAAAGATGGAAGCTATTATAAGATGTTGTTTGCTCAAGCTGATTTTCTTTTTCTTTATATATATATATATTTTTTTTTAGTTTAGTTTATTTTGTCAAAATACAATGTGGTTGATTATTATGACCCATTACCAAAACCTCCCTCCCTCCTCCCAAACACCCTCCCTCCCAACAATGTCCTTTCTGTTTGCTTGTTGTATCAATTTCAAGGAATTGTAATTGTTATGTCTTCTTCCCCCCCGCCCCGGTTTTTTGTGTGTATTTATTTATTTACTTCTAGCTCCCACAAATAAGTGAGAACATGTGATATTTCTCTT
>NW_007729803.1:115729-127818 GCF_000696425.1 Galeopterus variegatus | reverse complement strand
AAAAGACAAAAAAAAAAAAAAAACATCTAAATAGGAATAAATTCACAACTATTCTGAAAGTGATTTATCATCACAAAACTATGAAAGAAAGCAGATATTTCTACCAATAGCAGTCATTTTAGAAAGCTTATTGAGAACCATCAGCATAGTTACAAAAAAAGAATATCACATTTGTGAAATGTAGCAACACATTTATTTGCCATTTCAATTGAGAACCTTCTAGTCAATAATTTCTAGGACTATAATTTGGATATATAAAATATGAAATTTGAGTATTATGTTACTTGGAAAGTTAAAATGGAGAAAAATAACTGGTATTTGGTCTTTTTAAAAAAAATTATATTCCTGCTTAGAGTGCTTAGATACTTATTTCTCCAACTATACATAGATTTTATTCTAAATTCCATTAGGTTTCCAAAGCAACTGGTCATTTGCAGTTATTACAATGTTGATGTTTTTGTATAATACCCTTCTACAAACTGGCTAGACTCCCATTACCATAATTTTGCATGATAACATAGAAAAACACTTATCATTTTAAGCAGATAGGAACATTCTCAGCCTAAGAAACTTGGAAACTATCTTAAATTTTTCTTCAATTACTGAATTCATTTTTCTAAAATCAAATATAAAATTTTTCTTGATAATCAAGGCTATAATGTCATAACTGCAAAAAGTATGGTTTTTTTACAATTCCCCCTAAAAGAAAAAAGATATGAAAACAATGTGGATAAATGAATGATCTGCCAACTCTAACATGGAGTTTTAAAATGAACAAATTGATGAAAACTATATTACCATACATCTGTTTAACTATTGAAGAGAAAGAGGCAACCCTGAGGTCACAATACCCCCATCATTGTCCAGCTTAGTCCAAGAATGGAGGAAAGTCTAAAAGTTGGGGTTCAGTTCACTGGACTATCTCCCAAAACCTGAACTGCTGAAAACAAGTCTTTCATAGTATTTCTTTCTTGTTAATTAGATAATTTTATATTGCACTGTGTTTTCTATAATAGAGAGTACAACAGGATAAATTAACATGATAAAATGTAGAAATGTCAAAATGATGCCAATTAGTATAATGGTGGCAGGTTTTTCTAAGACTCAAAAAACAATTTATAAGTTGGGTTTTTAAGAATCCACATTCTTTTAAATGAATACCTTAATCATTCAGTTTATTTCTTGGGAGACTTCAGATCAGCTTGTCAACACATTAAAAAAAGTGTTTTTTTTCAGGCCTTCCAAGATTTTCAGTATCTCATCTTTACCAGAAAGCCTATCTAATGGCAGTCAATTTGCAAACATCAAATTTTAAATTACAGCTTCAGTAAAACAAGAAGAAAGAAATTAAAGTTCACTTCAAGTATTTATGTTGGCAGAGACTGAAGAGACTACTTAAGAAAAGACTGAAACTGAGGGCTCGAGTTTGCCATCATTCATGTGCCGCACGCACCAGTTTTCACATTACTTTAATCAAGAGACAGACATAATGAACCTATCATTTAAGTACACAAATTCATTATTCCTTCTTTGTGAAAGTTTGACATCTTGGCTCATGTCATGTATTTGTAAACGGAGTATGTATTCCATTAAAATGACAAAAACAAAGAAAATAGAATGACAGCTTTTTAAGTTTACATTTTCATCAAACAAGAAAACTATATAAGTGCCTGCAATATAAAACTGCCAGGGTCAATTTTAATATCACTAGATCTTCAAGTTTTAAAGAATTATCCAGCACTCAACATTATAACTGACTCCAGCAACTAAACCACAAACAAAAGCAACTTAAATAACAAACAATGCCTAATTAACTTTTAATGGCAACAAAAAATAATACTTCTATCACCTACATAGATAATTCAATAAATATCCATCAGCAAATATAGTCATTTTGTCCTAGACCCATGGAAAATAAAAAACCCAATAAGAAACATAAAAAAATTATTCACTTTTATACTCCTATAACTAGAAATCAGTTTTAATAAACCAGTTTCACTTAAAACCATTTTTCAAGAGAAATTACCAGTTCTTCCAATTCTTCATTTTTTGATCATAGCATTTCCTTATTCTTAAAGCTTTATATTAGATAGCTTTACAAGAAAATGTAATAAGAGCAGTAAATACTAAAGACTTATTCAAAAAAATTACTTCTGACTTCCAGTCAAGATGGCAGAATAGACGGTCCCCAGAGTCACTCTCTCCCAGAAATCAACCAATTTACAACTATATAAAAAAGCAACAACAGCCACGCTGGAGCTCAGGGGAAGAGGAGGAGAGACCTACAGAGTTCGTGTAGGCGGGAAAAGCCACAATGAGAGAAAAAACTGCTCTGAGCATTTCATGCCACAGCCGCTTTAAGACTGGAACTGCTGAGTACATGGAGCAGGAGCCGGCAAAAGCTGCAGCTGTGCCCTTCAGATGGAGTTGCTTGGAGGCAGAAGGGGAGAAGAGGGCCCCCAGGCCAGCAAGACCACTAATAGGGTTCCCATGGACCCGCACAGGAGCGAGGAGCCACAAAAACTGAAAAAACTGGAGCCACTCAGAGGCTGGTGAGTCATGGAAAGGGACTGGTACACACCCCATCCCACAGGAAGTGTTTGGAGCACAGGCAATGGGAGAGACATGCCCACCGGGGGAACATTGGGGCACAGCAAGGACAGCTGATCTGCACCCCAATCAGCATAGGACCACTCAGAGAAGACTGGTCAGAAATACAGAATTGCATGGGGTGCAGTTTGATGAAAAGACTTGGGCCCAGATCAGAGTCTATACAACCCTGGTGCACCAAGTCTCTGGAGAGCCTGAAGTACAAATAAAATCAACCATTATAACCTGTGGTGCACAAAAAGCCTTCCTTAGGGAAGGAGCAGCAAAACAGCAATTTAGCTAAACCACAAAGCTCAAGTACTGGTCCCAACAGGACGTTCCCCCACTTTAGAAGAAAGTAAAGGACAAAAGAATTAGTTCTGGTTCAGAGACACTGCCAGCGCCTCAGGTCCACCCTGGGACGTGAGGCATGGAGCCAGGTACCAGATCCACCTCCCACAACCAGGCACACTGTGCCAGCACCTGGGGGCCACCCAGGGACCCTGGGGGGCCACCCAGGGACCTAAGACTTGGAGCCAAGGAATGGACCCCCCTTCCCACAACCTAGCACACTACACCAGTGCCTCAGGGCCCACCTGGGGATCTGAGGCATGGAGAAGAGGACCGTACCATCCTCCAAGGCTTGGAGCCAAGGAATGGACCCCCCTTCCCACAACCTAGCACACTGCACCAGTGCCTCAGGGCCCACCTGGGGATCTGAGGCATGGAGAAGAGGACCGTACCATCCTCCCACAACCAGGCACACCACACCAGCGCCTTAGGGACCGCCCGGGACGCAAGTCATGGATCTGGGGACTGGACTCCCCTCCCACAACCAGGCACACTGCCTGTGCCAAGGAGCATGCCAAAAACATCACCTCCATGTGGGTGGCCCACCACAGCCACCACAATAACCATGGCTGCCACGAAAGCAGCTAGATGCCACAACCACCATGCAGATGGTCTGCCAGCCATTGGTGTGCACTGACACAAGGAGAGTCACCAACAGAGATAAAGAAGAGGATGTTTCTCTCCACAAAGCCCATTCCAGAGTGACAGAAGAAGCATCTGCTCTACAATAGTATTGGGGGACCTGATCATACCTCTCAGCATTGGACAGATCATCTAGGCAACAAATAAACAGAGTAACCATTATTCTTTCAGAAGGAGAAAAGAAATCTAGGGTAATTAGAGGGGGGAAGGGTGAGGGGAATGGGGTGAGATTGGACAAGGGTCATAAAGAATAAGTATGATTTGTAACAATTTATATGCTAGTAATATTGATTTAATCAACATATGTCGATGCTGAATCCCCGATATATGTATAATCAATTTTGATTTAATAAAATTTTTAAAAAATTACTTCTTCCTATTGATGGTAGAAGGGAGTGAAATCAATGTTTTGGGGGTTTTTTAAAACACTTTAAGACAAATCTGACAAAAATTTATTAGAGAAAATTATTTTCAACTAATACAAAAATATTTTCTATTCAAATATTCCCAAACATCTATGCATTTAATGTAAAGAGAAAATGCAGATGAGCCAACATTTCTAATCACTTACTATGTGCCAGGAACTGTGCTAAATGCATTACACTTATATTAATCCTCACAGCAAATGTAATCCTATTTTACAAATAGGGGGCAAAGGCACCCCCCCCCATTAACTGGAATTTAAACAATTTACTCAAAACCACACAGAACTGAGATTCAAACCCAGACAGTCTGACACCCAATCTGATTTCTGAATCACTACACTACACTGTGTATAAAGTACACATGGTACTTGGCACAATGTCTAACATACAGTAGGTACTAAATAAAAGTGCAACTACTATGATAATATTTATCTCTTCTTTACTTACTTTGTGATAATTCTGGATTTCCTTTCAGATTCATCATCTTTGGAATTGAAGGGCCATACACATCTACATCTAACAAACCAATGGCCTTTGACTGTAAGAAAACAGAATTTACCATAAGATTATTCCCACTCTTCGTCAAAGATAAAGCACATAGCAACAGCAATTTGACTACAGAAAACAACATTTGCTAAATATTCCAAAATCATAACCTAAACTTTCAAAGCAACAGTAAATAAAGGAGCAAAAATTACTTAAGGTAAGTACTTTTTATTGATTTACTAATATCTTCTGGATAACTAGCTAGAGAAATCCACCCATGCGCTTTACATATGCTCAGGTCTCCCATATACGTAGCCTCAAATACACCAAGAACTTTTTGCTCTGAATGTGATTCTGAGAACTAACAAATGACATGCAAACAATGTTAAAATAATGACTTACAATGGCAAACAAAATACCAGGAAGATGGAGCATTAACTTTTTGGAAAGCCCATGTAACACATCAAAGAATGCAAAATGAAAAAAGATTGTGTAAGTATGACCACAATAAACAAGTGAGAAATTGTGATGCAGATCTGGCATAAATGAGATGGAAGTGCTAACAAGGACACTGACAGACATAATACAGAGACAAAATCTTACATGCAAGTCACAGCTAAACACCCAATGTCTCCTGGAGGATTTACAAACAACTACAACTGTTTTCTTTGATGATCTATCCAGCTACCAAAGAATAGAACATCTTGACCAGCCTCGTTGCTAGCTGCTACTTAATCAGCAGCTTAGCCAAGAAAAGGAAAACAAAATTCACTATTCCCAAATATGACTCTTTTTTTTTTTTTTAAGATGACTGATAAGGGGATCTTAACCCTTGACTTGGTGGTGTCAGCTCCCCCAAGTGAGCCAACCAGCCATCCCTATATAGGGATCTGGACCCATGGCCTTGGTGTTATAAGCACCACACTCTCCCAAGTGAGCCACGGGCTGGCCTGGTCCAATATGTCTCTTTTTTTGTTCTTCTCCCCCTCCTCTCTCTCCTTTAATAGATGAAGTCAAACTATTATTGGTTTTTCTTATCTACAAGTAAACTGAATGCTAATATTAACTATACATCCTAGAGTTATAATTCACCAAATCTTACGACTCTCCTACCACTCTCCCCATATCCTAGGCAAGATAAAACACTTAACCTCTCAACAAAAATTTTTTAAAAACTGAAATAATCCCTCATCTACCTAGTTTCAGATACAAAATTACTTTTTAAACCTGCTTTCTGGTTCCTATAAACACATAAAATAAATTCAACATTTATGTTCCTAACTTTATACTAACTCAGGAAGGGAGAGAAGGGCAAAGGGAGGGAAGAAGGGAGGAAGGAAATGATACAGGAAAAATAATTAGTAATGCTACATTAAGACCCCGGATAAACTAGGCCTCTACAGCCAGTTCTATGGACAAATCAGAATCTCTAAAAACATATCATCCTAAAATACCCAGACACCGACTTTCCCTGATATTTTCCCATTGCCTGAATTCCTCCTGGGGCCTAGCACTCAGCTAAACATTTTACATTTCTCACTTACTCCTCACAGCACACTGCAAGGTGGTATTATCCTTACTTATGGATAAGAAAGCTGGAAACTAACTCACGAAATTCCAGTGTTTTTTTTTTTTTAAGTATTCTATTTTAGAATGTAGCAGAACAGAAAATTAAACACAAAAACACTAAACTCATAAACCTCCACCAAGACTTTAACAGGACCTAACTACAAAAGACTTAGATATAGAGCACACTTTTTCTTAAATGGTCAAACATAAAATATTTTAGGCCTTGGGGATCATATGATCTCTGTGACAACTACTCAACACTAACACTGTAGCATCAAAGCATCCATAAACAAATTGTAAGTGAATTGGCATGCATGTTTTCCCATAAAACTTTACAATAACACACAGGATTTGGTCCACAGGTCATAGTTTTTCAACATCCAATTTAGAGAATAAGCTTTTCCATAACCAAGTTATTCAATCATCCAAAAATATAATCTTGGTCAAGCCAAAAGTGGGCAGGACATAGTCATCACTTTTAGTGTCAGAGAGCTATTTCAGTAAAGATTTACTTCCTCATAATTAATTGGCTAATTTTTAAAATAAAAAAGAGCACACTTTTCAGACTATTTCACTGGAACTAAGTTAGCATGTCCTGCTTAGACTTTATATGTCATAAATAAAATCAGTGTCCACTAACAGATAAGCCAAAGCCTACATTAATTAAAGCTTATTGTACTTAGAATTGGCACAGCTACTGGACCTGTACAATTACCACTGCTATAAAAATAAGCTTAAATAGACTTTCATGTCTAAAATTCAATAATTTTCAAAAGATGCCAAATAAACTTAATTTGTTTTTCAAAATCTACTCCATTATTTTTAAATAGGCTCCTATTTTAAGTGTATAAAAAGTCTTTCAATTTAAACTTCCAAACAGTTTTATAATGTAGGAAAGTAAATGAGTGAGGTAGGCGCCTAAATTAAATGTATGCATCTGGGTGTCTAACTAGCTATGTTTATGAATCCTTTCCACCTCAATCCTCCCTTAATTATATCCAGTCAAGACAGCCACAATTAGGATTTTCTTTAATTTCAACCAGGCTCAAAAGAGTAATCACTATAAATGTTTTACCAAATACACAACAGATAAAATAACTAGCAAAAATAACAGTAAACTTACTATTGTAAACTGTGATTGTCATCTTTAATGTCACCATAAACTTAACCTAATGTGTTGGTATCTAACAATACATTCTTTTTCTGACTCTCCTACAGTACTCAAAACCTAGTAGATGACAAAAAAAGATACATGAAACCCCAAGATACTATTTAGATTTTTGGATTTGTTTCTTTATCATTTATAACACTCTGTGAAAGCTGTAAAAGGTGGCAGATTCAGAGTGATTATACTGTTTCATTACTACTACATGAAAGCTGCAATTTGAGAGCCTGCAAGTCCCATTTTTTTGTGTTGGCTTTCAAAGGCACCAACAACAGTTTTGATACTGCTTTGTTCTTCCAACAGAATTCATGCTAAAGAAGACTGTAAAGTTTCACGTCATGTTCCTTTTATACATTTGTCTGCTAATAGAACCCATCAAAACAACATCTTAGACTGCTCCCACACAATTATTTCTAAGTCAACACTCCTTTAAGACCTACCTAAAGATTATCCTTTCCATAGAAGTGCCCAGCCAAGATTCCCATGATTCCCTTCACATTATATTCATTTTAATCTTGGATTGGCAATTGATATTTATTCAATTTAGAGTTGAATCAAGCCTCTTCTTTCTTCTCTTTCTGCCTAGCTGTAAATCAAGCTGCCATTCACAAGAATTTCAGTCTCTTAGTAGAGAAAAATATGTGCTTCCTAATTCTATTAGCTAGGATTAAATAAGAATCTGAATGATAGAAAAACTAATGGTTGAACAAGGTGTAAGAGAACAATTTCCTACTGTTTATTAAAGGACTGTCTAAATCTTCAAGTTCAGTCAGAAAAGAAAGGGGAGCAAGGGCAGCATGAAGGAAAAAGTTCACCTGGCTTGTCAGAAAACAACCAGAAACGAGCTCATAAAAAGTATAGAAGAATTCTAAATGATAAACTAATTGTCTGAAAAAGAGCCGAAAAAGTAGAAATGAAAGAAATAATAGATTTCAAATTAAAGACTCTATTTTAGAGCAGGAAGAAACCTAAGAGATCATCTTAGCCTTCCATCCACTTTTTGTTGAAGAAACTGAGGCCCAGAGATAATGCCACAGGTGGGCCTACAATCTAATTCTCTCTCGAATGTACCATAAAGCCTAAACACTAACAATCATCTCATCTCCTACTCTCCCCCTTTTCACGCCTCTCCAGACACACTGCCCCTTGCAGTTTCGTAAACACACCAGACATGCTCTGGCCTTAGGACTATTGCAGTTCTGTTCCTTCCACCTTGAATCCTGTTCCCGTTGGTATTCACCAGATCTCTCCCTCACTTTCTTCAGGTCTTCACTCAAACATAACCATGTAGTAAGGCCTCCACTGGCCAACCTATCTAAAATCACAACCCCCTCACCAGTACACTACACATTTCCTATTCCCCTTCCTGCTTTTTCTTTCTTCTTAAAATCTACATCAGTATTCAAGACACTATGTATTTACTTATTTGATTATTGTGTCTTTCCCACTAGGATGTAAATTCTATAAGGGTAAAGATTTTTGTATGCTTTGTTTACTACTGTATACCCAGAACCTAGAACAGTAAGCAGTCATGAAGATTCCTTTTTCCATCGCAGAAATTCTGATTCATTAAGCTTCGGCTTGGGGCTAAAAAACTACATATGCAATAATCTAGGGTATAAGATAACCTCAATGTGAAAAACAGAAATAACACTACTGTATACCCAGAACCTAGAACAGTAAGCAGTCATGAAGATTCCTTTTTCCATCGCAGAAATTCTGATTCATTAAGCTTCGGCTTGGGGCCAAAAAACTACATATGCAATAATCTAGGGTATAAGATAACCTCAATGTGAAAAACAGAAATAAAGATAATACAGAAAAGAGAGATAAAAATTTGCTATAAGGGCCTAAAACCTTAGGACCAGCAGGATCATGGTTACAATAATTAGTAATCATCAGTAACACTGAAGAGGTTCTTTTTTAAGTGATTTAAAACAAACAAAAAAAAAAGGTAGTGAATATGGGTAGTCAATAAATACTGCATGGGATACAAATCTGAATGCAAAAATGTATTTGTTGTTTATCTGAAATTCAAATTTAAATGAGTATCCTATATTTTTTATTTGCTAAATCTGGTAACCCTACCCCAGCATTTCTTCTCAGCACAGCAGCTAAACGATTCAGTTGAAACATAAGTTAGATCATATTATTCCTCTTTTCAAAACCCTTCGTTGCCACCTCCCCCAATTCATTCGGTAAAAGCCAAAGTCCTTACAACCACTCACCCCATATAATCTAGCCAGTTCCCCAACCACCTTCTGATTCCCACCCCTATTAATTTTTATCACCTATTACTTCATTCCACTTCCTCCTCTAGAAGCCACATTAGCCTTCTTACTATCCCTTAAATAGTAAGCGAAGCAGGCTCCCACCTATTGACCTTTGTCCTGGCTTTTCCTTGTCCCTGACACACTCTTCGTTCAGAAAGTCACACACCTTCTCTCTCACCTCCTTGTCTTTGCTCAAATGTCATCTTTTCAATAGGGCCTATTCTATTTCACATTGTAAACCCACACTCACCCTCTCAAGCACTTCACCACCCCCTTATACCAGTCTACTTTATCACCTTCTAACATACTATTTAACTTACTTACGATATTTATTATCTGTTTACTGTAAGCTCCATAAGGGCAGGGATATCCCGAAGCACCTAGAACAGTAAGAATTAAATAAATACGTGTTGAATGAATGAATGAATAAATGAACAAACAAACCTCCATTTGTTTCTCTGTAGAGTATCAGGATTGGTGACTATATGATCCCTAAGGTTTAACATTCTATGATTTTGAGTAATTCCTTCACCTAATACTTCTACACTTTTTATGTTACAGCACTCAAAATTAAATAATATATGAAAGCTTAAAATTATTCTAGTGTTAAAGAAGGAGTCATAAATTTCCTTGCAGTCCATTCCTGAACACACTTTTCCCCAAGAAAATCTAATATCATCTTCATTTTCTTATTGATGTCAACTCCAAAAAAAATGGGACTTCTTGGAAGAAAATCTACAGCAAACAATGACTATGGTGGGCTGCTATAAAAAAAAATATGATAAACTGTGTAAATCTTGCAAACTACAACCACAACATTGAACGAAAGCCAATCAAAAAAAAGAGTACCTTTAAAGCTGCTCACTAGCAAGATTAGGTACAACAGGGTTTCAAATATAAAAAGGCTGCATAAGACTTTTTATTTTTTCTTTCCAGAGCAGGCTAAGCAACATCTTCTTTAACAAGAAGCAACTGCCAAAAGTACCACATTTTAATTTAGTAAGTAACAGGGAAAAGTAAATTAGGAATAAAACACCTAAGATTGAGAAAAAAAAAAAAACCTTAAATTCTTGGCTTGTATAATAAAAAAACAAACAAATAAAAGCATTGATGCTCTTAGTGAATAAAGTATTCAATAACAGAGATAATTAGAAAGCCTTCTATCACCATGGTGATATTCAGAAAAAATACAGAAAAAGATGCTCATAGACACTAAGCCCTAAAAATAACAGTTAACTTATTTGTGACATCAACTAGTCATTTTGCTGCCAGAATCTAAGCCTGGGGACCTAGAAAACTAACTAAACAAGAATCTTTCCCAAAACAGATAAAGTATTGCAGCAAAGGCACTGAAAAATCATCAGTTCCTAAGAATGTCCTTAACTAAACTGCAATGCAGAGAAGAATATTTACAATTCTGATAGCAGCTCTTCCAAAGAAAAGCAATCACAGGAATCAGACTTGAACAGAGTACTTGATCCAATCTCCAGACTCAAAATCACAGCAGCCAAGCAGCTGGTTTTGAAACCCATGGCTCCATGTGCTGTGTTCTCTTCCTCTCAGTGACCCTTCCAACACTGCCCTGCTGAGGATTAAGGGCACTTCTTATTCAAGGAGATGGGATGAAGGGAAGTAAATTACTGAGGGGAAAAAAAAAATGAGAGGAAAAATGAACTGGTGAGAGCCAATTTAGGGAGGAAGGGGGGAGAATAATTTTAAAAAGAGAGATTGTTCTGTGAGAAAGATCTATATAAATTTTTATTAAAATTAGATAATGAAATTCAAAGGATGTACAATAGTTGTGCCACCTATATGTTATAAATGAAAGGAAACTAAGGCAGAATATATTAAATGTAAAATTAGGGTAACTGCTTTCTTTCTAATTCATAAGCAAATTCAGCAACTTCCTTGAACAAAGTGAGAGAATAAATTATAGGCAGTAAGCTGCACTTTACCAAAAGAAATTTAAAAGATAGGCCAAAGGGTACAGAGAAAGAAACATCCAGCCAATAGCTTCTTTAGACCTATTCTAAACAAAATCACTACTGCTTCTAATTGGAAACCTCAAAGCATGTTGTGCATAATACTTTCTACTTAAAACCACACAGAAAATATGGGGGAAAAGCAGTTTGGGGATTTTTACCTATCTAAAGATTATCTTAACAGTATTTTATTTTATGGTGTTGGGTGAACGTGGTGTGTGTATTTACGTGCTTGTGGAGGAGGAGGAAGAGCAGGTAAGAAAAATTCCTCGTAAAGACTAGCTTTAGGATCTATTTTAATACACTTATCCCTCTATTACACATTTAATTTTTAAAAAACTATATTTCATCTTAATATTTGATGTTAAGTTCCTTATTCAGTATACTGAATTATTCTATATAAAAGACACTATAGAAGTACACACATCTCAAGTCAATTATTCTATCAATATACGTTAGTGGTTTTCCATTAGCAAGCATACTGCTTATGGTTTTGTTTTGTTTTTTTCAAGTAGTAGCATCCTTTTTTTTTTTTCTTAATTTTATTTTGTCGATATACAATGAGGTTGATTATTGTGGCCCATTACCGAAACCCCCCTCCCTCCTC
>NW_007729803.1:107170-114788 GCF_000696425.1 Galeopterus variegatus | reverse complement strand
TTTAAAGTCAGGTAGTGTTATGCCTCCAGCTTTATTTTTTTTGCTCAGTGTTGCTTTGATACTGCTTATGTTTTCTATAAAATGTATGAAACTTGAGGATTTTGATAATCTACTTAATCATAGATGGCATCTAGATCATGAGTAAAAAAAACTGTACTGTATTCAAATATATACATAACTATACAACTATATCAAACTAAAAATAAGTTCAAAAAGTATAAAAAAAAACCTCAAAGCACCATAATGATTACTACCCACAAAATAATGCTATTAAAATATCATTACTTAAGCCAAGGTAAGTGATATTTATGTAATTAATTTCAATTAAATTGCTATTGCAATATATGTTTTTAATATTGCATATGTTTTTATATGTTTTTTATATGTTAATAATTTAATATACGTTTTACATATTGCAATGCATGTTTTTAAATATCTGTTAGTTACACTTTAATGCAATATTTTAAATTAAGGGTCAATAATAGAACTTTTAAAAAATACTAGCACTTTACTCGAAATTTAAAAACAGTTAATCTATTAATTCTATTGACAAGTAGTAAAAATATATTTTTTTCATAAATGAAAATCATTGTTACTTTATACCATATGAATCACATAAGTGATTACTATTTTTAGGATTTTTTTAAATAACATTAAAAGCATAGTAGAATTCATGAAGACAAACTAGTATTTGTATCACTTAACAGACAGGTGGTAATGAATAAGTTATCTTATCAAGCCTCAGTTTTCTTACCTGTAAATAAAGATTAAGATGGTATCTACTTAAAAAAAAAAAAGACATTTTCAGACAAAAATTTTAAAAATCTACTTCACAGGACTTTTGTGAAAATTATACAGCAGGGTAAATTTGTGAAACTTAAAGAATAGCTAACAGTTATATATGAGGGTACTTCAAAAAAAAAGTTCATGGAAAAATAGAATTAAAAGACAATACAAACATTTCCATGAACTTTTTGAAGTACCCTCATAGTACTACGTGCCAGGCGCTTTCTAAACACATTACATTTGTTAACTTATTTAATCCTCACACTAACCCTATGAGGTAGGTGTACTGTAACTCTCAATGAAGACACCAAAGCACACAAAGGTTAGTAACTTGCCCAAGCTCAAGCAGCTTAAGTTCAGGAAAAGGGATAAGAACCCAGGCAGTATACCTTCAGAGTCTACAAGTAGCTACTTACAACACAAAATAATCAACCAAAATAACATTCTAATGATTAACCCAGGCAACTACATAACATAAACTTTGAGAATAACAAAATGAATCTTAATGTGCACTTATTACTTTTATCTGAATTGACACTTTTTTCTTTGTTTTAA
This sequence comes from Galeopterus variegatus, assembly GCF_000696425.1. NCBI lineage: Eukaryota > Metazoa > Chordata > Mammalia > Dermoptera > Cynocephalidae > Galeopterus > Galeopterus variegatus. The sequence continues at coordinate 113,447 of NW_007729803.1, read as the reverse complement.
GAGCAGGAACCATGTCTAGTTTAAGGGTTCATATGAGATCACTGTGAAAAATAGCCTCTCCTAAATATTAAGTAGTATATTTCACAGAAATAGGATTTAGAGTTTTTGGTGTATTAATCAATTTTTAAGTTATATACTGACATAGATTACACACAATAGTCAGCCAAATACGCAGTTAAGAAAATAGACTCATATGCTCAATTCTAGAAAATATTTGGCTGGGCCAAAAGGATACCAATTATTGATTACAATGAATACTAAGCAACAAGAGAAGCAATTCATTATATCCTGCTAATTTTCTTTTTGTTGTAGTTGTATAGAAATCTGTTTCTATGCTAAATCAAATGCATGGTACTTACTGTAGGCTAACACACATAGTGATAGCCAATTAATGAATCCTAACTAGATGTCAGGCATTATGCTAGTGGCATTATATATATAATATCTCTATATTTCACAAAGCTCTGTAAAACAGCCATTATCATTATTATTATTACTACACATTTAACAGATGAGGGACCTGAGCTCTGAGAGGTCAAGTGCCTTGCCCAAGTTCACACAGTTAATATGTGAAGAGTTGCGATCAACTTCAGGTTTGTCTGAATCCAAAACCCACGTATTTTCTACCAAAAGTACTCAAACCTAGCTGTGTATCAGAATCACCTGGGGAGCTTGTTAACAAAATTGAAGGTCAAATCCCAGACCTAAGAAGAGTAATTCCCATACATTCTGATTGAACAAGCTCCCAGGTGATTTTTATGCAGCAAGCTGGCACTGGTCCTAGGCGTAGCATTTTAAAAACACTGTACTACATACTTCCAACTGCTTCCTCAATGTTCCATGAGGTTTAGTGTTTAGAAAGTGGTAATGATAGAGTAAGAACCCAATTCAATTTAGATTAGAAAGTTATTTTGGTAAATGACATTACCATTTTTTCATTCACCACCAAAACTTGGAGTCATAATCAATACCTCCCTCCTAATCTGTCTCTTAAATCTATCTCTTCCTTTGCCTTTTTACTACTAACTAGAAGACATCATCTGTGGACACTGTTGGTTGCCACCCAACAGTAACCCGTCTCCCCACCCCTTATTTTCATAGGCAGTGCTCACTTTCCACGATAAAAGTAGAAAATCTCCACTTTCCCAGCCTCCCTTTGCAGCTAAAACATGGTCATGAGATCCAATCCTGGTCAATGAAGCTAGGGAGAGCCTGGTGAAAGTTTTCTTCCCTAACAAAAAAAAAAAAAGGTAAGGGAAGGGAACACACCCGTCCACTTTCCATTTTCAATTGGGGGAGGTAGCTATCTTGTGACCATGAGGATTAAGCCAAGAGAAATGCAGAAATGTCACCTCAAAGCCCTGATGTAGTTGAGCCGCTTTTTAAATAACTCTGTAACTTCCAGAGTTCTTGATGTGAAATAAAAAAACCCTATTTTAATTTTAATTTTAGTTAATAATTCAACTCTCACTCTGGCTATTGCAACGGCCTCCCTTGCCTCCAATCTGATTAATTTGTTCTTCAACATCACTATAAATCTTATATTTGAAGAGCGCACCCTATTTTAATTTTAATTTTAGTTAATAATTCAACTCTCACTCTGGCTATTGCAACGGCCTCCCGTGCCTCCAATCTGATTAATTTGTTCTTCAACATCACTATAAATCTTATATTTGAAGAGCGCACATTTTTATCATGAGTTGAACGCTACTGAAAAACTTTCTAAGGTATCTCACCGATCACAGCACAAAATCCAAACTCCTTTACATGTCATATGCATCCAACTCTTCGGCTAGATTCCCCACTAGCCCACATACCATACCCTATACACTATACAGACTACTTCTCATTCCAAACACCTTATAAGTTTCTGCTTCTATAACTTTATTCACATAGATCCTTCAACCTAGTATTCTCTTCTTTTCTGCTATTTTTCTTCCTGCCAGAATTCTACCTAGCCTTCAAAGTATTGCCTTTAAAGAACCAGAATTAATTTTTCTGTTCTGGTATTAGCATACTCTGTTTATACCCATTAACTGCTGCACTTGCCACATTTCTTCCTTTTTTTCTTTGGTGGCTGGCCTATAAGGAGAACCAAACCCTTGACCTTGGTGTTACAAGGCTGTGCTCTAACCAACTGAGCAAACCGAGCAGCCCACATTCTTCCTTAAATGTAAATAAATATGTATATCTGTCTTCCCCACAAGTGTGGAGGTTTTGTGAAAGTATCACCCATGGGTAAACACAGTGTCTAGTACAGATAATCTTTGGATTGTTAAGTGAATTTGTCCATAATCACTCAGATATTCTCAAAACTATGTTGTTTAGGGGCCAAAGGGATGACCATTGTATTTTAAAGGGAAAGAAAAACTGTAACAAAAAATATTTGGGGGTTTTGGGAAAATTATTTTTGCAATACCTCAAACCTTGCTAAACTTAAGGCACAAAATACAATATTTTGTTAGTTGCCGAATGAGAACCACAAAGACAATGTAAAACCTTACAAAATGCTTAAAATATTTACTGGTATTTGTCAATTCATCTCCACTCTCTCATGGTTAAAATGACTTCTTAAATTCTATGTCAACCGGTAAATGACCCAGATTCAATTTCATTATCATGTTAGTCCAATAAAAACACTGTTAGGATTTGTAAACCAAAGCCATACAAAATACCACTTTGGATCCATGAGGATGACTATAACCAAAAACACAGAAAATTAGTACTGGCAGGGATGTAGAGAAATTAGAATCCTCCTACAAGGATAGTGGGAATGAGAAGTTGTGCAGCCACCTTGGAGAACAGTCTGGCAATTCCTCAAACAGTTAAACATACAGTTTTCATATGACCGAGCACTTCCACTGCTAGGTATATACCCAAGAGAACTGAACATACATACATACAAAAACTAGTACACAAGTATTCATAACAGCATTATTCATAATAGCCAAAAAGTGGAAACAATCCAAATGCCCATCAAATGATGAAATGGATAAATAGAATGTGTATATCCATACAACGGAATATTATTCAACAATCAAAAGAAATGACATACTGAAATATACTATAACATGGATAAACCTTGAAAACGTTATGCTAAGTGAAAGAAACCTGTCACAAAAGACATATGATTCCTGTTATGGATTGAATATTTGTGTCCCCCAAAATTCATACACCGAAATAGTAACCCCCAATGTGAAAGTTATTAGGATGTAGGGCCTTTGGAAGATAATTAGGCCATGAGGGTGGAGCCCTCATAAGTAGGATTAGAGACCTTACAAAAGGGACCCCAGAGAGCTCTCTCTCACTCGCTTTCCACCATGTGATGACACAATGAAAGGCAATCTGCAAACCAGGAAGCAGGCACTCAATCAGACACCTTGATCTTGGACTTCCCAGCCTCCAGAACTGTAAGAAATAAATGTTTGTTGTTTAAGCCACCCAGTCTACGGTAATGTGCTACAGCAGCTCAACCTAAGATAATTCTATTTATATGAAATGTCCAAAATAGGCAAATCTATAGAGACAGAAAGGAGATAAGCAGTTGCATAGGGCTTGGTACATGGGGGATTTAAGCAGTGACAGCTAAGGAGTGTGAGGTTTCTTTCTGGGGTAATAAAATTGTTCTGAAATTGATGGTGATGGATGCAAAACAATGTAAGTATACTAAAAACCACTGAATTGTATACTCCAAATGGATGAATTGTATGATGTGTGAACTATATCTCAATAAAGCTGATTTTAAAAAACTGCTAGGACTCCAGTCAGTTATGACAATTAGCAAGCCTTGATCAACGATATAAATTGCTTATTAGCAGGTAAAACAGTACAGGCTGAAAAGTATTGTGCTTTTCCAACTTGACCAAAAGATAACTGAAAAAGTTCAACATGTGAATTTTCATAAGCAGAGGCAATTCTGTTTATCAAAATTGAAGATATGCATATTATTTTTCAAATGTTTTGGGGAAATGTATCCAACTGACATCAATTCAGTTGTACAATCAAGAACCTGGAATGGAGGTCATCCTTGAACCCTTCTCCTCTCTCATATCCAATCCATAACCAAGACCTACCAATTTTATGTCCTTCCCCATTTCCTGTGACAACAGCCCAGTCCAAGACACCACCATGCTCTCCTGCTTAGGTTACCGTAATAGCCTAAACTGGTCTCCTGTGTCCATTCTAATCTCCTCTCCACTCTCCACGCGATAGCGAAGCAATTTTTAAGCAAATCTGATCAAGTCTAAATCCTTTTTAAGATTCCTTCCCATTGCCCTTAGGATAAATTCCTAAACACTTGACATGGCTTCCAAGGCTGCTACTCTCCCTCTCACACTGATTGCTACCCCATTGGTCTTCTGTTGGTACCTGCACCTCCCCATGCTCCTTTACACTCAGTTTTCTGGGCACAAAGGTCCCAGCTCTGCCAGCTTTCATTCTAATGGGAGGAGGGAAGTGACATGGAAGGAGATGAATAATAAGCAAATAAGAATTTGGAGCAATAATAATCATTGCCATTAAAAAAACACAGCAATGTGATAGAGAGTAATGGTGGTTGTAGGACGGCAGATGTAATTAATATTACTCCCTTGGGAAAGTCTTCTCTCAATCCTCAGATTAGGATCAATATCCTGTTACATGCTCTCCTGACAACAGGATTCCTCCTTTGTGGCACTTTTAACAGATGTAAATAAATAACTTGGACTGTCTTATTCACCACTCTATCCAAAATTCCTACCATCAGGTAGTTAATAAACACACTTTAAAGGAATGTCTTGGGTTCTCCAGTTTTACAAACTAAATTATAAAACCACAAGTGGCACTTTTAACAGATGTAAATAAATAACTTGGACTGTCTTATTCACCACTCTATCCAAAATTCCTACCATCAGGTAGTTAATACACACACTTTAAAGGAATGTCTTGGGTTCTCCAGTTTTACAAACTAAATTATAAAACCACAAGCTGTGTGATGTAATCAGCTTACCTACCCAACTCTGCCAGAGCCAAAACCCACAGTCACCAAGAGAAACAAGAAAGGTTATCTGTCCCATCCCTGCTCCATGAGGCTCAGCAATACCCTCTCTGCCATCTCTGATTTACTACTGCCTATGTTGTATTTCCTGTGGTGTTTCATAAGACATGCACTTCAACAACAGCTGAATTCCATCTTCCTTATCTAATCATGTATAAAAATAAAACGTCATTTATATTATCACAATCATTTCCGTGATAAATTTGAAAATGTCAGAGCTCTAACTCAAGGACTATCAGGAAAAGTAACAGCCTTGCAGGGGATTTTGTCAGAGGCAGATGTCAGCTACTTACGTTCCATTTATAGGACTTGCTTCCAAGCAAGTCTATTCTTTCCTGACTTCAATTTCCTCCTTTAAAAATGACATTTGATAGACTCTCTAGATTCTCAGATTTTCCTTTTTCTTTTGATTAATTATAACATCCTTTAGTAACATGAAACCAAACCCATTTTATCTCCATTATAAAAACAATTCCTGCTATCACACTACTTTTGATACTCAAAACGTGTAAATAGTACCTATAATGGGAAAAATTCTTTTAAAAGAATTGGTATTCACAAGCTCTGTGGTATGTCCACTGCAAACACATAATGGGGATTTAATCAAGCTGAGCAATTCTCATTAAATGGAGAAAAAACAAGTAATACTAAGATTTGCCTATGAAGTACTTGGTCAAATGCCCATGAACCACAGTGCCTAGGAAAAGTTCTTCCCCATTATTGTTGTAAACATCCCTCTTGTTCCAGATATTTCCTCCACCCCCACCTCACACCACCAAGTGGTCTGATCCTTCTTTTGAACTTAATCCTTTGGAGAAGAAAAGAGATCAGTAGTCTAACTAAAAAGCCTCTCTGAAGTTAAAGAAAAAAAAAAAAGTACACAAATTTTCCCCCAAATGTCCTTCCCCTGGATAAGTGCCACCCTTAGTCATGCGCAGGTGTTGTTTGCTCTCTAAAATACTGTTCATAAACAAGTCCCCTCTATCTTATTATCACTGGCATCTATTAATTTTCAAATGGTTCCTACTATGATAAAGATGCTATTCTGTGTAGCTTTGGAAAATACCAGTTTAGCCAGTACTCAATTCATCCTGACACAAATTTTTTTTTAATTCCTCAGAAAACTCCTGGGTTACCACTATTTTAAGCCAAAGAAAATAATGGAATTGGCTAATGAAATAACAAGCAAACAACTGCCTCAAACCAATGTGCTATACGAATCAGAACATTTTAAACCAATGT
>NW_007729803.1:105926-106845 GCF_000696425.1 Galeopterus variegatus | reverse complement strand
CTTCCCCTGGATAAGTGCCACCCTTAGTCATGCGCAGGTGTTGTTTGCTCTCTAAAATACTGTTCATAAACAAGTCCCCTCTATCTTATTATCACTGGCATCTATTAATTTTCAAATGGTTCCTACTATGATAAAGATGCTATTCTGTGTAGCTTTGGAAAATACCAGTTTAGCCAGTACTCAATTCATCCTGACACAAATTTTTTTTTAATTCCTCAGAAAACTCCTGGGTTACCACTATTTTAAGCCAAAGAAAATAATGGAATTGGCTAATGAAATAACAAGCAAACAACTGCCTCAAACCAATGTGCTATACGAATCAGAACATTTTAAACCAATGTCAATTTTTTAAATGGTCTATAGATTTAGCAACTTAGATAAGTCTTAGAATGTATACGTTCTTTCATCACAATTTTCTTTTTTGTTTGTTTTGGGGTTTTTTGTTTGTTTGTTTTTTGACTGGTAAGGGGATCATAACCCTTGGCTTGGTGTGGTCTGCACCATGCTCACCCACTGAGCGCACCGGCCATCCCCATTTAGGATCCAAACCCGCGGCCTCTGCGCTGCAGCACTGCACTCTCCCGAGTGAGCCACGGGGCCGGCCCACAATTTTAAACTGTATCACTAGTTAAAAGACCATTTTCTCAAGTCTACTCTTACTTCTGAGATGATGTTACTCAGTTCCATAGCTCTAAATACCCACTCTGACAACACCCAAATTTAAATCTCCAGCCCCAATGTCTCCTCTGAGCTTTGGACTTACTCAACATATCCATTTGGGTGTCTACTGGGCATTTTAAACGTAACATGTGTACAAGAACTGATTTTTTGTTGTTGTTGTTGTTTTGTTTTGTTTTGTTTTGTCTTTTTGTCTTTTTTTCCGTGTCCGGCAACGGATCGCAACCCTCAGTGTTGCCCC
>NW_007729803.1:58135-105453 GCF_000696425.1 Galeopterus variegatus | reverse complement strand
TGGGCGCGACACTGAGGGTTGCGATCCGTTGCCGGACACGAAAAAAGACAAAAAAAAAACCTTCATCTCAATTAAGAAAAATCTAAAGAGAGTAACCCTATCTCCCTGCTGTACGGCCGGAAATTTCACTACCATTCACGCAGTTGCTAAAACCAAAACCAAAGAACATAAAAAGAAATGAAATTCTGGTACATGATGAACCCTAAAAACATTCTGCTAAGTGAAATAAGTCAGGCACAAAAGGACAAATTTCGTATGATTCCACTTATATGTGGTATCTAGAAAAGTCAAATTATAGACACAGAAAGTCAATTGGTGGTTACCAGGGGCTGGGGTTAGGGGAATGGGTAGTTCTGAGGATAGATGGTGGTGATGGTTACACAACAGTAGGAATGTACTTAATGCCACTAACCTGTTCACTTAAAAATGGTTAAAATGGTCAATTTTCTGTTATGTATATTTTACTATACAAAAAACAAAACAAAAATATCTCTTTCCTTCACCATCCACATCCAATTCATCAGCAAATCCTACTGGCTCTATCTTCAAAATATTCTTGGAACCCAAATACTTATCACTACCTCTACCACCAACGTCCAAACCATCATCTTCAGCCTAGATTCCTGCATTAGCTACTAGCTAATCTCTGCTCCATTCCTATTCCCTTATAATCTAATCTCTACATGATAGCTGGATCCTTTTAAGGAGTAAATTAGACCACGTCACTACCCTGGTCAAAAATCCACTATGCTGTACTCAGAAAAAAAATCTAAATTTCCACCATGGTTTATAAGGCTCTGTATGACATGCCTCTGCCTACCTCTCCCCTAGTCCAGTCTTGTCCACTGACCTTCCTCCCGTTCTTCAAATAATCCAAAAGGATTCCACCTCAGGGCTTTTGTCCTTCCCATGGCCTAGTTTCCCAATTCATTCAGACCTCTGTTCAAACAGCATGTCTTCAAGAGATCCCCTCCCTGACAACCCTATCTAAAACAGCACCTCTCATTACTTTCCACTTCCTTACACTGCTTTTTCATAACTCTTATTACTACTTCAAAGTATATGTTTATTATATCTCTTCCACTAGAGTGTAAACCCTATAAAGACAGAAACTGACTTTTGTTATCACTACATCCCCAGGATCCAGAAAAGTGCCTAGCACATGCTAAGTACTCAGAAAATTCTGTAATGATTGAATAAAATTACTTTTATGTGTAGAAGAACTGAGTATTATATCCCACATTTTCATTTCATACAATTAGACTTTACTAGACATCAAAGGAAAGCATGTTATTTGAAACAACCGAGAGGAAACCTCCATCATCCAAGTTCCCATTTTGCCTTTTCAATCACGGTCACACCTTGAAAGTGGAACAAACCCTTCAAAATGCAATAGGTGTCATTCACAACACAAAAACACTTCTATCAATATGAATTTCACCTCAATTTTTAAATTAACTAATTAAAAAACACTCTTCTATCAGCACCAGGTAACTCCCCTGATAGTTTCTGCTCAGATCTTTCTCCTCTGTTCACTAGTTCCTCACTAAGGGAAGAGGAGGAACTGTCAAGGTTCAGACATCTGAAGATTACCATAAATATAAAACCTTCCTGAACTTTTTAGCCACAGACTGGTCATTTCGAAAGATGTGCTAGTATGTCTGCAATATCTGAATATTTAATTACCCTAACTGCTCACAGATGCTTTTAACTTTACGTCTCTTGACACCATCACTTAGACCACATTTCACTTGGCAATGGTATGATAAAATAATGCCCATGCCTTTATTTCTATGCAAGTCTCTCTCCGTCACTAAGAAGGAAAATGGAAATTTAGCATTTGTTATTCTAAATACTAAATATATTTATAATGTATAAATATGCATGCATATAAGCACAGAGGCCAACCAACAAAATCACAAGCCAACGGAATCAAGTCCATCCGGAAGGAGAATCTGCATTAATGTTTCTTGGCCAGGATACTCTTCAGTTGCATAGACTGTTTTAAATAGCCTTATGGAAACATGATACAATATCCTATTCTCCCTTAAATTAGCTGTATTTTAAATAATTTTTAAAGAAAATGCATATGTGGAGAATAAGATTAGACACATTAGCCATTTTGTATTTAAGTCACCCCAAACAGTCCAAAGGATAGAAGTGCCTCGGTCAATTTCCAAGGCTGACTGGCAAAGAGCCCAATCATACTCCAGAAGACATTCCAGCACAAAATTGAGAGCAAAGGCTGTTCCAAAGTTTTTGTATTTAAGTCACCCCAAACAGTCCAAAGGATAGAAGTGCCTCGGTCAATTTCCAAGGCTGACTGGCAAAGGGCCCAATCATACTCCAGAAGACATTCCAGCACAAAATTGAGAGCAAAGGCTGTTCCAAAGTTTGAAAAGCATGTTTCCTGTTCTAATTAAGAAAAATCTAAAGAGAGTAACCCTATCTCCATGCTGGAGATCTACACTGCCTTCAAAACCTACCTGGGTAATTTCCTCCCTTAATTCAAGAATGTGACATTGTTTAAGAGCCACAGGCAGTAATCCAACTTTTCATTTATTGCTCTAAGCAAATCCTAGCTTGTTAGCTGTCCTGACAGTAATAAAATCATCTTTTAAAGTAACAGTAGATAGAGTTCTTCCTTCCAGCTCCGCTGAAAAATAGGTGGTTGTACTTTATCACTCACTGAAGTAGAAGATGCTGCCTGCTCTCTTTAAGTAGCCACTGAAGATTTTTGTTACAGAAGTACAAAGGAGGCTTATGTCCTTTGGGGAAGATAAGAAGAGAGAGAGACTTTCTGAAGAAGCTTCTTAAGAATAATTGCTAAAGAACTATTTAAAACAGCAATCCATTTTCCGCTAAATTGGTTGATGTGGTTAATTTGGCAAAGCATTTGAGAGATGGAAGAAGCAAGAACATGGTAAGAGGTTCAAGCTTATAATTATTTTGTTTTATTACACCAACAATAAATAAAGGCTCTTTAAAAGTGTTTTTTCTCTTTCATCTGAACACTCATTGACCCATTTCTGCACAGCCATGCTGACCCCAGCCCTTTCACACAGGGTAACTGCCAAAAGTGAACAATCACACGTTCCTGACCAGAAGGAAAAAGGCTGGAATGAAATCTATCATGTGAAATATTTCATGGCCAAAATTAAAGCTTTAAAATGTCACAACCAAAAGCAATACTGTTCTGATTTCAATTTTTTTCTCATAGCCTTTAATCTTATCAAAGCTTGTTGTAAGTCTGATACTTGTCCACTTCCCTAAATTTTTTTGCACAGAAGAATAACATTTCAAACATAAGTTTTTGGGTTTTGCTGTATATGTTTTAACTGAAATAAAAATGTTGAAGCATAGCATGTAAACTCTATTATTTAAAAATCTTCTCTAAGCATAATCCTCCCAAGGCAAAAATGACTCCTTGGTAATTTTATGGACATTTTTTAAAAACCCAGTAACTCATTCAAACCTTTGGGAAATTCCACCAAAGTATAATCTGTTTTCAATCACTTAGCAAGCATTTATTGAATATGTAATGATGGGCCAAGAAATAGTGGCAGATGATTTAAGATGCAATCTCTGACCTCATGGAAGTCATGGTCACTCTAATGGCAGGTTATAAATATATGAACCAAGGACCACACTGAGAGGCTGTTTGCAGAGCAGGATTGAAGATGAATGCCAGAGGACTTGGATCTCAGCTGAAGGGCAGTATTCCAGTTACTGAACTTTCAGCAAGCGGACTTTTTGAAAATCTTGATCTTCTTCAGAAAGGTTTTTCTTGTGTGAAAAATGAACTTTTGGGCCGGCCCGGTGGTGCACTGGAGAGTGCGCCGCTTGGGAAGCACAGCGCCGCTTGGGAAGCGCAGCGGCGCTCCCGCCCGAGGGTTCGGATCCCACATATAGACCGGTTCCCGCTCACTGGCTGAGCGAGGCGCGGGAGCAGCGCTGAGGGTTGCAATCCCATTGCCGGTCCCCGGTCTGGTACGGGGGCAACACTGAGGGTTGCGATCCGTTGCCGGACACGGAAAAAGACAAAAAAAAAAAAAGAAAAAATGAACTTTTGCCCAGTCATCCTCTTGAATTATCCGAAAAAAATTTCCAGCTCAACCAAGATAAAATGAATTTTTCCACACTGAGAAACATCCAGGGTCTGTCTGCTCCACTAAAATTACAAATGGAATTCAAGGCAGTACAGCAGGTTCAGCATCTTCCATTTCTTTCAAGCTCAAACCTTTCACTGGATATTTTGAGGGGTAATGATGAGACTATTGGGTTTGAAGATATTCTTAATGATCCATCACAAAGTGAACTAATGGGAGAACCACACTTGATGGTGGAATATAAACTTGGTTTACTGTAATACAGTGTGTGGTTCATGAATATAGAGGGACAGCATCTTGTTTATAATGTCATTTTACTATCATTTGATGTACTCAACATTAAAAGTACTAACAAATGAAAAAAAAATAAATATATGAACCAATAGAAAACTAAGTGACATTACTTGAAGCCACTAAGAAGGCTTCACAGAGGAAGTGACATCCAATCTGAGACCTGAAGAGGAACTGGTGAAGAAGACAAAGAGGATAGTCAATGCAAAGGAGCAGCACCAGCAAAGTCAAGTACAGAGTGGAAAGTTGGGTAGCACCAACCTTTTAGAAGTAAGCTAAACAATTTGGGCAGAGATCTGTATGCAATAGGAGCTATGTTACAATCAATATGAGGAATTATTTAATTCAAGGCAGGAGAGGTTAAATAGGCCAATTAAGAGGTTACAGAAAACTCTCAAGTGAAAGATGATAAAAATCTCATAATAGAGGGAAAAAAAAATATTGCTTAAATAAAAAAGGCCAGCACTTGGTGACATATAGAAGTGGAGTGGAATGGGAGAGATGAAAGACAATGATGATGTCAACGTTTCGAAGTTTTTGATACCCCTCCCCTCAGTAGTGAGGTCTATGTCCCTTCTCCTTGTATCTGGAAAAGCACATGACTACTTCAAACAAGAATCCAGCCTGGCTACCAAGGCTAGGTTACAAAAGGCTATACAGTTTCCTCCTTATTCACTGGAACACTAACTCCTGGAGCTCTCAGCCACCAAGTGAGAAGTCCGATTATATTGAGGTTGCAATACCGTGAGGAAACCCATGCAACATGTAGCAGCCATGTAAAGGTACTCCAATCCACAATCCCAGCTGAACTCAGCCTTCAAGTCATCCCAGTCCAGGTGACAAGCATGTGAGTGAAGAGCCTCCAGATAATTCCAGCCCCTAGCCATTTGAGTCTTCCCAACTGAAGCCCCAAACATCACAGAACAAAGGTAAGATATCCCTGCTGTGCTCTGGCCAAATTCCTGTCCCACAGAATCTGTGAGCATGATAAAATGATTATGGCTTTACATCACTAAGTTAAGGATCTGTTATACATCTATCAATAACTGAAACAGGTGGCAGTAACACATAAGTGAACAATTAAGGAATACAGGAACACGAGACTTTAGAGAGGAAGAAAATTATGCTGGTTCCATTTAGATCATTTAAATCTGACATATCTGTAGAACACCAAATGGAGATGTTGAATAAACTACTGAAAATAAGGGTCTGGACTTTTAAAAAGAGGTAGAAGCTGAAGAAGCAGTATATGAAAACAAAAGAAGGGTGCATGATGGAGAAAAATAAGAAGGTATAGGTATAGAGTAATAGGAAAATTAGAGAGGAAACTGAGTGGGTCAGAGAGAGAAGAATCAAGAAAGAATCTGTGAAAACCAGACAGATAAAGATTCTCTAAGGTGTCAGCACTGCTGGTCGACAGTATCAAATGTAGCAGGAAATCAAGCAGAATCAAGAGAGAAAGGGAACAAATATATTTGGCAGACTGCTGGTAAATAGGAGAGAAGAGATTCAATAGCATGGTGATAAGCCAAATTACAGAAGCTGAAAAATGAATAAGAACTGGGTAAACTGACACAGCCAGTGTAGACTATGCTCTCAAGTATGGCTGCAATAGGAAAGTAACATAGAGGGTAGAAGCTTGAGAGGGAAGCAGGGGTTACAGAAGTTCTGCTTATCCACTCACTCACCCAGCAAATACATATTTATATTTCTCAGTGTGTATGAGTACGATGAGTAGGTCTATAAACCAAGGGGAAGAAATTAGTAAAGAGAAACCAAAGATAAAAAGGAATTAATGAGTCAAAGTCCTAGAAGAGGCAGGAAACAAAGGATCAAGAGGCCTGGGTAGGGCTCAGGACTGGACATCTCTTTCTCTGAGGCAGGAGAGAAAGGAAGTAATGATGACTACAGAAAGAGACACACTTGAAAGAGGGAAAGAATCTTAAAGAAGCTACCAATGAAAAGCCCACTTTTCATGTGGAATAGGAAGCAAGACCATGTGTTGGGAATGAAGAAACTGGAACAGGATAGCAGACTTTTGAGGAGTTCGAGTGATCTGGAAGCACATCCGTGGTAAATGAGAAGTAGAATGGAGACAATCAATCAATCATCAAGTCATACAAAGAGCCTGGCACAAATTGGAAATGACGATCTCTCAAACAATCACTAGAGCTGTAAATTAACTAAATGAGGACAGGCGCAGAGCTTTTTCAACTTTGTATCCCCCATGCCAAGCAGAGCACCTAGGAGATGACGGGCACCTCAATAAACATTCGGTGAATGTATGTATGAATATGTATGTGCAGATATCACAATTATCAAAAATTTATAAGAAAATTCATCAACGATGATAAAATATTCCCATTTCTTATCCTAAAAGTAATTGTTACTTTCAGTACAGACTTTTTGCTCTATAATTACAAATATATTTTCAGAGTCTATCAGTATATGTAAAAATTTGTGCATTTGAATGCACTCATAAATATAAAACACATTTCTTATCAAGAATTATCTTTGAAAAACGAAAAGCAAAATATAATGAATTTGCTATTTTTCCTTCTGGATCTGAATTTCTGCCCCAGTCTCTTGTGTGGCTTTAAATAACCATATTTTCAACACAAATAGTGTACCCTTCCTTCAAAAAGACTAACCATAATAATGAAACAAATTGTTATTTCATAAGAAATACCTGTTGTTTATACTTCCAAGTTATAGTAAAATACATTCAGAACAGGTTAATTTAACAAAGCATAATGCCTTTACAAGACTGGCATTAAAGAAAGGATGAGGCCCCAATCTTATGAACTTGAACCAAATGGTATACATCAGGACTTCCCATATATAATTGTGAGAAACAGTTTCATTCATATTTAGTCCAAATTCACATAATAATATTCCAGGTAATAATAATATGTACAGTCTGGTATTTGGAGTACTATAATAGCTAATAAGAACAGCTCTCATTAGCATTTACTATATGCAAGACACCATGCTAAGCCCTTTATATGTAGCATCTCCTTTAATACTCATAACCTTATGAGGTAGCTACAGGCAAAAGTTACACATTTCACAAAAGGCAGAGCCAAGATCAAGCCCAGATCTGTATGATACCAAAAAGCCAGAATGTTAACTGCTATACACATATCCACTAATGAAGAAAATCATAGTGTTATAAGTGGTAGTACATAATATGTTCTGTTCCAAGACAGTTGAACTTCTCAAAACCAAAACCTAAATACTGAACTAAAACTTCCTAATCTGCCCTAACATAATCACAGAACTTCAAAGGCTTAAGATAATCTTAATTATGTTCAAAGTACCACTCATAATAATTTGTTTAAAAAGCAGTACATCTGGAAAAAATAAGTGTAAAGACATTATGTGATCAAGGGAAAAAGTAAATATTTTGAGCTAAACATCAATAAAAAAATAACCAAAGAAACATAAACTCTTTGAAGATAATATTGCTTTCCTTTTCCATCATTACGTTCAATTAAAATTCTAGGAAGTGATTCATACTAGCAATAGAAAATCAGGCTGGTGATGCATTTGGAGTCAAGGACACGTGAGTAGTAACCGAGGCAATGGCAAAAGATGAGATTACTTGGTAGACTATAAAACGAGAAAAGGGCCAAGTAGAACCATGGAGCACACTATCCTTTAAGAAGCAGGAAAAGAAGTGTGTAGGCCACAAGATCACAATAAATGCTCCCTTCCCATCACACCACTCCTCAAAAAACAAAGCAAAACAAAATAAAACTTTGCACTTACATACTGTGTAATCTGTCTATGCACTCAATTCATCCACAAAGCAAACATTTACTGTGTATTTCTTAAGTTATAAGGCACTGTGCTAGCTGCTGAGGGTAGTCAAGGATGAAGAGAACCCAGTTCTTAATCATAAGAATCTTGCTAAAATAGGAGCAATATAGCAAGTAGGTTAACAGCACAGGATCTAGGTTGGCATTCAAATCTTAGCAATGCCATTTAATTCCTGGGTGACCATGGGCAAATTACTTAACCTCTAGGTGCTTCTGCTTCCTCACCTACAGTGAGGATCATAATAGTACTTATTCCCATATGGTTGCTAAGAAGAGTAAATGAGCTAAGAACCATGTCATGAGGATTAAAATAATCAAGGTACAGCACTTCTAACAGTGTTTGACATATAATAAATGGTCAATAAATGTTAGTTATTTGTTGTTATAAAAATTACCAGAATGGCTAAATGAGTGCAATAACACAAATAAACAGTGCTACGGGACTTCAAGAAACACAGAAGGATTCTCACTTGGGGGGATTTCAGGGAATACTTCACTGAGCTGCCCCTCAGGGCAAGGCTAACTCATACAGTGCCTTTGTGTGAAACAGAAAGCAGACCACAGGTGCACATCAAGAGGAGGGTAGTCTGGATATCTGTCATCACTCAAGCACCCCGACTTGTGCAGAATGTAACCAGTACAGCCATACACAGTAGCCTGGAAGATAGGAAATATAAAAAGCCAAAGAAAGGTGATAAGGACATTCCAGTAAAAATATAGAAAAAAGACTATAAGCAATCAAGAATGTAGCATATCCAGCCTAGGCTGGCTTTGGCAAGTAACCCAGATTAGCTACAGCACAAGAACCATTTAGAATAGCTGAAGATAAACCTAGAGAAATAAATTGGAGCCAAGTGATAGAGGATCTTGAATACCACAAAGGGATTCAGCTGTGACTCTGATAAGTCAGAAGTAAGGTGATTCCAACAGTAAGAATAATCTGGCATTAAGTACTGAAAGTATCTGAGCATGGGTAGGGAAGAGGACACTGCAGTAGTCTGCTAGTCTGTGACTTCCTCACAGGCAGGGACTGTATGTCCCATTCATTTCTGTATCCTCCAAATTAACATAGTGCTTGAAACAGAGTAGGCACTCAATAATTATTTGAGGCATAAATGAATAAATGAGACAGAAAGAAGCAATGTGAGCCTTTATTAAAGTGGGAATAGTGGAAATAGAATGATGCATAATAGAAAAATATTGCAGAGATAGAAACAAGGATATTTGCTGGCTGATGAAATGTAGCAAGGATATGGCAGAATCAATAAAGATTGTAAAACTGATAAATACCATGTGGATTGCATTACATGTTTCTTTGAAAATCAAATATAATTATGTTCACAAAAAAGCTCTCTGGAAAAAAAAAAAAAGACTTTTTCTCTGGAATAAAAGCTAGTCATCTTGGGTAGATTTACTACTGCATTTGACCGTGGATATACCTCATCATTTTAACACATTTTTTCTTCACTAACACAAAACCTTAAAGAGTACTAAGGACTTTTTTTCTGGAATAAAAGCTAGTCATCTTGGGTAGATTTACTACTGCATTTGACCGTGAATATACCTCATCATTTTAACACATTTTTTCTTCACTAACACAAAACCTTAAAGAGTACTAAGTGTGTCTACTCTGTTAAGAAGCACAATAAAACCTTATTAAATGTTGCTTTAATTAACACAGAAGAAACTACTTGTAGGGAAAGTGAAGATAAATGGTCAGGCTCCCTCAGGGGGTTCAGAATCTTGCCGAGGATTTGATGTAAATGATAACTGTGCACGTGTGCCCAGGTGTTCCTTAGCCATTGTCTGCGGATGCACGTGGGTACCCAGGTCTTCCTGGGTTATCAGCCTTAAGTATAAAGGATGAGTAGCTCTGATCCACAGTGCCCTCCCCACTCCCCTCACCCCTGATATGCCCCGGGGCAGAGGGGCGGGAGGGCCTCAGGGAGGCTGCGGCTGCTGCTGCTGAGGAAGCTGAGGACTGAGGACTGAGCTCATGTTGGAATGAACCTGTCAACTCTGCCAGTGGCTCCCAGGATATTTCCCAATTACCTAGCTTGCGACCTGCAATGTGAGGGGTCTGGTGACCCAGCCTGGCATGAGATGGGTCTGTGACCCAGTCTGGCATGTGAGGGGTCTGGTGACCCAGTCTATACAACAGGTTTGAAGGGTCTGTGGGCCCTAGCCTGACAATACTACCGAACCAATTTCAGCTATATACCACCAAAAAAAGATAGGTAGAAATTGATAGACACAGATGTAAATACACTTATATAAATATATACACACATTTATATATACAACACTTTTGTGAATGTAGTTTTAGCAGGCTATAAGCTTCCACAGTGCATGTTTATTTTTCTTTTTAGTCCCAGGATGTCTGGCAGTGAATGTTATAGGTGCTCAATAAATATCTGTTGAACTAAAATGAAATGAATTGACTTAGAAATCTCACAGAGCTTATCAACAGTTTTTTTTTTTTTTATCAACAGTTTCTGATGGGTTTTGTTTCCCTCTCCCAGTCTCAGTGCTCTTCCACACTGTGCGAATAGCTTCCTGGACCTGCTTCCCCTAGGCCTACAGCCTTATCTTAGATCTTCCCACTCCAATGCTGAAAAACAGACGCCAACCCATAGAAAAGATGAGAGAAAATAGTTATGAATAGCTTCCTGGACCTGCTTCCCCTAGGCCTACAGCCTTATCTTAGACCTTCCCACTCCAATGCTGAAAAACAGACGCCAACCCATAGAAAAGATGAGAGAAAATAGTTAGCAAGGTCTTCAGCAAAACTGGCTTAAGCAGAAACAGGTCAGAGATCCCTCTCACAATAGGAGGTCCATGGAATAATTAAGACTTCGCATAGTAATGAATCAATAGAGACCTCCAAAGACACCATCCTAACTTGAGCTTTTAACACCTTAAAGTATCACATCCTAGCACCACTTCCCGATAAATGTCCATGAACCTAAGCCATCTATATCAGCACAGGCAAAAAGAAGGGCTAGGAGGAATCCTAAGCTTCTCCCAAAGGCCTGTCCTCTACATAAATAAAATAATAAAATCTTAAGTTAGGAAATACAGAGCACAGGATCATGCCAGACACATATAAATCATACAGAACAGGTATAGCTCTTTTCCATTTTCAGGCAGTCCTCTGGCAGATCATATTTCAGAAAAATCATTTAAGACAAGCATGCTGCTCCCTAATCAAAAACACTACTAATCAAGTATATATGCTATATTAAATTTCTCTTTCTTAAGTATTATATATTTATTAAAGAGGACAAGATAGTAGCCAATCATAAAATACTGTAGTAAGTCATATTATCTTAGCATTATCACAACATGCTGCTCAAATTTCTTGGCCTTTTCCTTCCTGATTTCTGCACTAACTTTGCTACAAAATATCAAAAAATGAAAGGAAAAAAAACACCTTCTACAGAATACTACGGATCTTCTTAAGGGAGATTTTACAAACATGTTTAAAAACACTAAACTTTAAGATACTAAATGCTTTCTAAGGAAGTGATCCAAGAGTAGTCTTACTGCTGTTTCTTTCCTGTTGCCACTTTCCCTGTCATACACATAAGTATTAAAGATGAAGCTGTCCTCATTCCTACCACCTGAAAAAAGAAAAAAAAAGAGTGTTTCTGATTCAGTAGATGGGGTAGGGCTTGAGATTTTTATATATCTTACAAGTTCCCAGGTAATACTGATTATGCTGGTCAGAGGGCCACATTACTGGAACTATCATCCTAAGTCAACAGAGATGTTTAAGATAGACATTTTTTGTTACTTTTAATTGGCATCCTCAGAGAGACTCAAGAGAATGGTACAAATAACAGTTATGAAAAATTGGAAAAAGTATAATTTCTAAATAAAAAAAATTTTCAGAAGGACTAAAAAACAACTAAAATCTAATATAGCAGTATGAAAAAGTCTAAGAAATCTTTCAAAACACAAAGCAAAAAACAAAGAGATAGAGAATATGAGAGAAAAATTACCAAGTATAAAGAGTTGACATCTACCTAATAGGTTTCTGTACAGAGAAGAAACACACCACAAAAAAGTAGTTAATTAATAGTAGAAATTTTCCCTAAGCTGAAAAAGACTCAAGTCACGATACTGCAGAGCCAATTTTCCAAGCAGATAAAAATTTTTAAAGCCAACAACAAGATACATATTTGTGATATTTTTAAACTTAAGACTTAAAGAAAGCCTTAAAAGCTTTGGGGAAAAAAAACACATGTTAATACAAAGGAATATGAATCAGACTAGCATCAGACATTTCATTAGCATTCTAGAAAAAAATGGAATGTTTATTTCAAAGTTCAGAGAGAAAATTATTTTGAACCTTGAATTCTATATTTAGTTAAAATATAAAATATGAAAGCGACTTTGGAAATTAATGAACTAAGCAAATTAACTACCTATATGTATTAGTTTCCTACTTACTCTGTTAAGAATTTATCACAGAAGTCCAAATGGGTCTTAATGAGCTAAAATTAAGGTGTCAGCAAAATTACATACCTTCTAGAGGCTCTAGGGAAGAATCCACTTCCATGCCTTTTTTAGCTTCTAGAGCCGACATAACATTCCTTGACCAGCGGTCCCTTCTCATCTTCAAGACCAGCAATAGTAGATTGCTACTTTACATAGAACCACCCTGACTCTGATTCTGCTGCCTCCCTCTTTCACTTATAAGGATCCTTATGATCACACTGGACCTAACCAGATAATCGAGGATAATCTTCCCAACTCAAGATTGTTAATTTAATCACATCAGCAAAGTTCCTTTTGCCATGAAAGGTAACATATGCACTGGATCCAGGAATTACAATGTGGACATTTTGGTGGGCTGTTATTCTGCCCATCAAACCACACAAGGACTCAAGATGCCCTCCAGAGAAACAAAAAAAGAATTCAAGAAAGAGGACAAGATGGGATACAAAAAATAAGTCTTCCATAAAAGGAAAAGACTTGAAAAAATTTTTCAAAGAAAAAACTTGACCTTGACATTGGAATCTTCTCCTTCTAGAAGCACAACTTTAGAGAAACATGACTACATTTTCTTCTGTAAAAGTTCATTTACACCACTTGGTTCTACAATGAATAAAATTCACAGAACCAAAATATTACAAATGTTGTTTATTAGTTTCAAGTTTTCAGAAATAAACACAGAACCAAGCATCAGAAGACAAACTTCATGTGCCCAGTTCTGATTTCTGGGAGATTCTGGATTCCATACGTTAATACCACATTTGCATAGTACCACACATTATTTTTTCTATTAAGAACTGAAATTGCTTAGTAATGGTAGAAAATAAGTTAGAAGCACAGTCACAGCTAAACATATTAAATGATTCTTTCTTGTATTTTATAAAATGGGTATGAAGGAGAAATTAAAATCAGCTCTGAAATATGTATGTGCATTTTTGTTAACTAGCTGATTAATTTATGGAGTTGCATATCTTTAATGTTAAATTTTAGTTTTATTTTAAATATCTAAAAAGATAGATAACATCTCACATTAATGAAGTATGATAAAGGTGTACTCTCATAGACTACAGCTGAAATTAAAAATTAAGAAAACTTTTAGGAATATAATTTAAAGTATGTATATCTTTTTACCTAACAGTTTTATTTCCAGGAATCTATCCTACAAAAATATCAACAGTTAATGTGTAGGAATACTATATAAGAATTACACCGCAACATCATTTAAAATAAGGGGAAATAATGGGAACCAACCCAACCTAAATATTACATCAAATGGGAATTGATTAAATATATTATGGTTCGCCATTAATGCAGCAGCCATTAAGAATGACATATAGTATAGAAAGATGCATGTATATACATATGTATTATTTTTTAATTTTGTATGGTGAAAGGAAGAACTGAAAGGATATATATAAATTCATAGCTACAGTTAATCCTATTGAAGAAAAGGAGTGTAAGAACCTTAGTTTTATGTTACACATCTTCTGTTTGAATTTTATTTCAATGGCTATACACTACTTTCAGAATATTTTTTACCTTTTACCTTTAAAGAAAAAAAAATTAATACTTAAAAGTTGAACTCAGAATAATTCTTCTCTAGAATTATTAATGGGATCATAATAGATCATAAGTGGGAAAACTGGTTTAGGATATGACCTCTGTTCAAGAACACAAAAGCCTTTTGTGGGATATATTGCAAACAATATATGGTCACTATTTAAATGCACCACTACTATTAAAAGTAACCAGTACCACTGGCAGTATTTCGAGTTCCTTAAAGCCAAGCAAATGACTAAAACTACACTACATAGCTTCTGACAGAGTAAATGGAAAACACCAATATGCTCTTTATCATTACCTTAAATAACATTTTAATAAATTAATATTTCTGTTAATAAACACCTACCGAATCATTCGCTGCTAGTGCAAGTGCAAGGTTCACTGTAAAAAATAAAAAAGTAATTAAATTTAGTAACTTTTCTTCTATTAAATTTAATATGCCTTTTAAAATTTTCAATGTAATAACCTATGTACAAAAACTTTTAACATATCTCACTTACTTGTAAAGAACAAGGACACAGAGAGAACACAGAAAGTAAAAAGTAAAGTAAAAAAGAAAGTAATTTTCTAACATAAGCAATAGGTAAGTGCCCCAAAAGTAACATTTTAAAGAATCCACTAGTAATGTTATAATTTTGTTTAAATAATCCACTTAGTTTTTAAAAAACAATGTTAATAGAATATATACTTTAATTATTTTCAAAAGCATATTCTGTAGAAAAATTTTCTATCTTTTGATAAATAAAAGTGAATATGATCCAATTGTCTTAAAAATAAATGCTGGTATTGCAGGAGTTCCAAGTATCTAACTCATAAACATTCATGTATATGAAAGCCTGGACCACTCTGCACGGAGAGAAGGGAAGAGTATAAAAGGTAAGGGGGTAAAACGTGTTCCCAAAACTGCCTATGCCAGTGAATTCCAGAAACACAAAGGAGGAAAGCAGTAATCCCAAAACCAGCTTTAGCCCACCAAAAAGGATATGCTACATCTAAGAAGAGAGGTCCGAAAGTAACACATTTCAAAGACTGATCAATAAATAGACCCTCATAATGTGAATCACATTTGCTTACAGAGCAACATTATAAATTACGTCAGGGTGTTTCCTGTCAAGTAGTTAAGAGCACACCTTTTTAAGGTACATCTGGTTCAACCCAGCTCCATTACCTTCTATTGTATAACCCTGAGTAGGTTATTTTATCCAGTAAGTCTGTTTCCTCATATATAAAATGAGGATAATTCCTACTTCATAACTGCTGGGAGGTTTAAATGAAATATTGTATGTAAAGTACTTAGCCTAGGGTATGGAACTTGATAAATTCATTTTTATAAATTATAAAATAACTTTGAATATCAGGTACAGGAAAATTCAAACATAATCCAAATTTTAAGCAGAAACTTTCAAAAAATAATTCAGCTTATAGTTAGGTTCTTCCTGGGCTGTGCAGTTAGCTTGCTTGGTCAGAGCATGATACTGATAACAACAAGGTCAAGGAATCAGATCCCCATACTGGCCAACTGCCCCCTCCCCCAAAAAATGTTAGGTTCTTCCTACATTTATGTAATAGAATCACAGAGCATGTTCATGTTAGTCAAATGTTTCTAATCCAAAATATCTCTAGCATAAATATTCAAAAGAGAAGTATTTTGAAATAGTTTGGGACAGGAATAAATACATATAAGAGAAAGAAAATACAGTATCAACAGAGTTTACATAGAAATAACCTATTTCTTAGGCTTAGGTGTGAGGACAGAGCTGTCATGAAAAGCAAGGGGTAGCTGTTTGGGACAGACGGTATAATGTTAACAGAGAAAAAAAGTGAGGAAGGACCATTTACTGAAGCACCTACCATGTGTCATACACTGTACACTTTCTCATACATTTTCCTAATTAAATGCTTTTGCATTCCATGGCAACAGATCATCTTCCAACTAAAAACAATAAACAATCTGTTTTAACAAGTGCTAGCCTAGAGACCCAACAAATTAAACTGCACAAAACTTAAAGAACTACGGCTATGACCATAAAAACACTTTCCTTCTTTATCTAGTCCAAGTAATCACAGAGCATACAAAAGAATTCACACCAGTGAAAACAGGTGTGAGAACTCCAAATTTTCAAAAAACAGTAAGAGGTAGATTCTAGAACCAAAGACTCAGAGCTTCTAAATTTTAAAAATAAAACATCAAACAGATTGTAGGCACTTAGGAAAGAAAGCAAAAATGTATAGGATATCACATGAATTCACTAAGAACAAACCATTAACTAATCATTTTTTAATAATAATATAGAGTCAAATAGTAACAGATTAGGCGTGTATCACAAATATAATATTTGGTAAATCTTAATTTCTTCAAAACATCTGACAAACTCTCCCACAATTCCCTTCAAGTCAAAATGAGAATAAATGGAGCCAACAACATTTTGTAGCTGGTTGTACAGCTATAAAACTGAAAATATCCAGAAAGAACCAAATATGGCTTTAAGTCAACACACAAGATTTCTAGTGATATTCGCAGAACTCTGTATCTGGCTCTTCTTATTTCAAAATGTCATTGACTTCAATGGAATGAAAAAATTTTGAGATAAGCATATGCCCCAATTTTAGGTTAATAGTCTGAAAAAAATCTCGAAATTTAAAAGATCTCTTTTGTCAGTCTAGAACTATGCCAAAATTAACACAATGAAATATAATAAGGATAATCATTTTTTTAAATATCAACTTTTAAAAACAAAAGATTGGGTAAAATCTGAATTAGCAGCCACTCCTAGTGAAATGATTGAAAATTCAATATGAGGCAACAAGAAGACATGAGTGCTTTATGATTCCAAATTAATAATACAAGTTACAAGGGTATAACACAAGTCAAAGGGTACAAACTTTCAGTAATAAGATGAATAAGCTCTGTAGGCCTAATGTACAGCAAAGTGACTAGGGTTAATATATTGTGCATCTGAAATTTGCTAAAATAGATCTTAACTATTCTTGCTCACCACACACACACACACACACACACACGAACACACACACAAAAGGTATGTAATGATGGATGTTAATTAACTTGATTGTGAAAATCATTTCACAATGTATACATATATCAAAACATCATACACACACACACGAACACACACACAAAAGGTATGTAATGATGGATATGTTAATTAACTTGATTGTGAAAATCATTTCACAATGTATACATATATCAAAACATCATACTCTATACCCTGAATATATTTAATTTTTATTTGTCAATTATAACTCAACAAAACTGAAATAATATAACACATTACCTGTGGTGATTAAATTGGGAGGAAAGAAATTCCCCTTTTATATTATTACACTGAAACAATTTTTTCAGAAGTCAAAATTTACTTTTGAAAATTTTAGAGAATATCTGGTTATCAGTCTAGGCTTGTTAACTCTTCTATTTCTGGTGGCACATCTTTATCAGTTCTGAAAGCAGCATTTGTGTCAATGAAATCTTTTTTTTTTTTTTTAAAAGATGACCGGTAAGGGGATCTCAACCCTTGGCTTGGTGTTGTCAGCACCACGCTCAGCCAGCGAGCAAACCGGCCACCCCTATATAGGATCTGAACCCGTGGCCTTCGTGTTATCAGCACTGTACTCTACCAAGTGAGCCACGGGCCGGCCTAATGAAATCTATAATCAATAAAAAGCACCACCAAGAAAATTTTCTGCTCATAATATATTAATATAAAAGATATAAAAATTAAATGACATTTCAAATAATTAAAATAATGTTACATCTTTTCAAGCATTTTCAAATATTACATCATGTTGACTTTATAAACATGTGAAAATTATATTACGGTTAAATGAAAAAGGCACAACAATGCAAACAACCTTACTGCAAATACATAGCTATATGTATATTGATAAAGACTGGAAAAGAACATCAAAGAGTGGAAATAATTCCGTATTAAAGTTACTACATGTTTTAAAAATAATAACAACCAATTACTGAGCACTTACTATGTAAGAGGCACTGGGCTAAGTGGTTAACTTTTTAATTTGCATAATCATGCTTTGAAAGAGGTTGTCATCATCCCCTTTTTATAATGAAGAAAACTGAAGAACTGCTGGGCAATCTCCCCACCTTTTCTTCAGTTAAGTTGTACAAGACCTGGCTACTACATAGTTTTGTCTAACTCCAAAAAATCTAAGCTCCTACCCACTACCAACTCCTAATACCTGAACTAAGGAACCAGCTTTTAGGAACTAACAAATACTAAACGTTATTTAAAAACAAAACTATAATTTTAATAGGGTGCACTTGCCAGTTGGCCTAAGTTCTTAATCAGGATAAGAATTAATATCCCATAATACCTGCTGTAGTTGATTTTCCAACTCCACCCTTTCCAGAAGCCACAACTACAGTTTGCTTAACACCTTCTATCGGTTTCTGCTTTGGAAGTCCTCGGGACATGATCTGTGTTCTTCTTTGTTTTAGGGACTCACTCTCAGCGCCAGATAACTTCAAAAAAAAAAAAAAAAAAAAGGGTTTTAAAAAACCTGCTGTAGTTGATTTTCCAACTCCACCCTTTCCAGAAGCCACAACTACAGTTTGCTTAACACCTTCTATCGGTTTCTGCTTTGGAAGTCCTCGGGACATGATCTGTGTTCTTCTTTGTTTTAGGGACTCACTCTCAGCGCCAGATAACTTCAAAAAAAAAAAAAAAGCGTTTTAAATAAGCCATCTTCACTGTCACTCTGTAAAAGAAAAAACAATTAGGGGTTTGCGATTACAAGGGCTTTTTTTTCTTTTCTAATTCTGCTCTTCTCCACTAGTTCGGCCTTTGGTGATAATATACCCACTGCTACTGATCACAATTATAAAGACACATTTTTAAATTGAAATTTATCTTCCAAAATATGCTGACGTTAAAAAATGGAAAGTAAATAAGATGGCTCTCTACGGAGTTACATCCTCCACGTGTTTTCCTTCTTTTTAACCTATTTGTTAAATAACCCAAAACCAAGAAAGCAATGTGCAATGCGCACATCCACTTTCCGACCATGCGTTTCATGTCCCTCCACGCCTCAGCCTGGTCCTACTGGGGGTATGCCTGGAAAGTGGGGACGTCTAGCCGACTGGGGTCTCACTAAGCCGCCAGCGACCGGGGCCCATGAGAAACTGAGGTCAGTCCTCGGCAAGGGGCAACGCCAGGGCACCTGCGCATCTGCCGCCCGACATCGCCGTCCCGCCCTCCTCCCCCTGCCCTGTGTCACCACGGACCTGGCGCCGGCAAACCAACGCT
Organism: Galeopterus variegatus; assembly: GCF_000696425.1. Taxonomy (NCBI): domain Eukaryota; kingdom Metazoa; phylum Chordata; class Mammalia; order Dermoptera; family Cynocephalidae; genus Galeopterus; species Galeopterus variegatus. Next base: position 85,887 of record NW_007729803.1, on the reverse strand, counting down.
CGGATTCCCCCAAGCGGAGCAGCAGCCCCGCCACCACTCCCGGGAGACACCCCACCAAAAAGCAGCAGACGCTGCCAAGTCCCCATGGCGCGGAACGAAGCCCTGAGTCCTGCTGGGAAACCGTCGCGGCGGGCGCTGGGTGATGACGTCACGTGGCAACGCTCGGCTTCCTCTCCCTAGCAACAGGCCTTTGGGTATCTTCAGCCCAGAAACACAACTTGTCGTGGTCCAATTTGTAGCCAGCTACAAACATTTTGCAGCGTTTTACCATCTGCTCGCGAAGCGTTTTCACATGCAACATCTCATTTAATCCTTACAGAAGTCCTGGAGTAGGCAGAAGACTCTTACTAGTATCCCCTTTTCATTAGTAAGAAAACTGAGACCTAGAAAGTTCAAACGGTGGAATCTGAACTCCAGGTTTTGTTACTGCGCAGTATATGGCCACTTAAACACTGCCACTGTTAAGGGCTTTACCTTTCTATTTTTTCCTGCGTGATCTACAATAATAGTAGTCTGCTTTGTGCTGGTATTCACTGCTTGTATTGCTGACAGGTCCCTGAAAGAGAGGTGGGGGTGCTTTACCTGACTGGAAAAAGTCCAGTTAAGTCAGAAAACAGATCTAATGAAGTAGGTTTGCTCAAGAAAAAACTTGAGTGAGACAGAGCTTGAGGGGGGAAGTGTAATTTATCCTTGTGAAAGAAAGGAAGTATTTCTACATCCAAAGCGGATGAGACCGTGAAAGAAACCACTTTGGGAGAAAAGCTCAAAAGCTGATATAGGAAGCCAAACCCAGCAAAAGCATCATTTGGAATGTGGGATGATTTACCCTCTCATGTTCTCCATAGTACTTTCTAGGTTTGATTTTAATTTCTTTCATTTGCTTCTTATTTGTAGGTTGTTTGTTATATCAAAGATACAAGTTCATTCACTTATTTTTCTCTGATCTGGTCTTTATTTTCTTATCTTTATACAGGCATAACATATCAACCACGAAAAATTATTGTAAGGACTAAATGAGATATTACCGACAAAATACATTTCATTTAATAAGCTCTGAAAAGCATTCAGTTCCTTGCTTTTTCTCCCCCAGTCCCACAACCTTATTGTTTCATCAGTTTTCTTTGTCTTACAGTAGGCTTGACACTTTTAGCTTATTATTTTATATCACCTTCTTATGTTACTTTATAGCATGTTTTCTCAATTTTATTAATTTTTAGATTTTTTTCTTGCTCAGTTTTTATAAATTGTAAGCCAAAGTATAGGGATAAGGGCATCGACTGTCAAAATAATTCATTCACTTGACAAGAAATGCTGAATTTCTGTTTTTCTCCAGGTAGCTTTGCAAGTTCTTCCAGACTTCCACTTACAGTTCATTCATTTAACAAATATTTATTGAGCAACCACTATGTGCCAAGCACTACACACTAGTATTAGGGTACCAGACATAATCCTTCCACTCAAGGACTTTATTATCCAGTGCAAAAGACAGAATAGTTCAACAAATAATTACAGTATGGTGTGATAAGTATAGGAGAAAAGTGCTGAGTGATACAGGAGTACAAATATGAGGCACCCAATTCAACTAGGGAAGTCTTCTGAATGGGGTAACATCTAAGTTGAATCTTGAGTGTGGGTAACTTGTAGGAGTTAGCTGGGAGAATGGCTAGGGGGTTGTTGTACAGAGATAAGAAATGGACTGCTAATAACTGCAAATAATCTGTGTGGTTTGAGGATAGAGTGAAAGAGATGAGTATGGAGGTTGGTAAAGATGGAGGCTGCCCAGACCATGAAAGGCTTTATACATCATGTAAGAGAATTTGAACTTTATCCTGAGGAAACCACAGAAGGAAAGTAGTATGATCAGATTTGTGTTTTAGAAATACCACTATGATTACTGGGTAATGTAGTCCAGGAAAAATTTTCTGAGGGGCTTCTGAAAAAGCTTTTGCTTTTCTGCTGGGGTGGAATATAGTTGATGCTACTCCTTTTTCTCACCTTGACCATGGGTATGACACCTGGAGATGTGGCAGTCATCTTGTGAACCTGAAAAGCACAATGGTGGCAAACCTGATGACAAAAGACAACAGCTAAAGATAGTGGAAGCATAGCAGAAAGACAAATTCTTGATGGGATAAGTATGCTACTCTACCAGTCCTGGTCTGCATCTCCAAACATCTTATGTGAGATCATTAATTAAGTCACTGTTGGTTAGGATTTTTGTCACCGAGCTAAAATAATCTGTGCCTGTCATAGCTCCTAAGAAGGAATCCCATACACTGTGGCTATTTCTTCTCTGTTCACCCTGAGGAGGGCAGACAAGAGAACCCCCAATTAGTTTGGGGAATGTGAGAACAACAGAATCAATGTCTCCATTCCCAGGTAAACCTCAGTACAGTGGCAGAACAACTGAATAAAAATGGTAGAGTGTTTAGACAGGTCTGAGTGAGCCACAGGAATAGCTGAGAGAAAGCTGAAGAGACCTTAAGGGCAGGAATGAGGGAACACAATCTGCATGGTTAGGGATGTGGCATCTCCATGGATGCTGGTATAAATAATGTCCTTGAGGATTAAATTCACCTCACCACGTGGACATGTGAACACTACATAGGCTCCCTGTAACTTAACTACACACCTAGTGGAATCAATATTGAATAAGATTGAGTTTCCACCACCTCACAGAAATTTATAAATAAATAAATACTAATCAAAACAAAGAGGATTTTTTGGAATGTCTCCTAACTATATCTAGGGTAATATCTTTTTATTTTTTTGGGGGGGGGGGCTGGCTGGTACAGGGATCCAAACCCTTGACCTTGGTATTATAACACTTCACTCTAATCAATCTAGGGTAATATTGTGTATTGTTTCCTACAAAGGAAGTATTTGTACCTACTAGGTTGCCCCTCACCAGAAAAACCAAACTGTCCTTTTTAGGGGATCAAAGACTCACTGAAAGTGCAAATTCCCACTTAGACGAGGAGCCTACTTCATTCCGTGTCCATAAGCCTCAGACTGCCTCAAATGCCTCAACTGGGAACATGGTCTTCACTTCCTTGCTCAGCTCACTAAGTAAGAACAAGGTGTCACAAACAGTCTCCTATCTCTGTTGAATATACTGAATAAAGCTCAGAAACTAGTGCCGGTTCCTTCAGTTTAAGATTTGTGTCCTCAACTGACATTCTCATCATGTCCAAGGACTCACCAAAAAGAAAACCTCACCCTGTCTATGGGACCTGTCTAAATGACAACCCCATTAATTGACCCCACTTTGCCTCACAATGTGAATTGTTCCCAAACCTCCCTGTTCATAACTCTAAGCGTGAAACCCTCTTTTACCTGCATCTAATTCTAATTTGCACGTTAAAGTATAGAATAATTTCTGTTTAGGTGAATAGCTTCCCAACAAGCCAGTCTCTCTATAGGAAATCTTGTCTAGAACATTTGTGGATGTTCCCATATCAAAGACTTTGCTGGCCTTTCAGCATCTTAGCTCACATAAACTGGTCCAGTCAAAGAGGCTCTCATTCTTATAATTTAAAATTACATAAATCAAATGTGTGTATATTCTTTGACTAAATAGACTTCTGAGAATGTGCCTCCAAATGACTATCCACCTCTAGAATGTGACAGGTTGTATTTCTAAAGGCCAGTATCCAAAGCTGGAGAAATCATGGGTGATATGACATTTGAATTTCTGATTTATAAAATTGAACTGAATCCTTGGACAAAGGTCACAGGCTTGCATTATAGCTGAATATAGTCTCTGTTTAATGTTTAAAGATTCTAAGAAGATCCTTTCCTGAAATAGGAGCTACACAATCAGAATTTGGAAAAAGTATTTGTTACCCAAGCAAGCACTTGCTATACATGGAACCTCAGCATTCCCATGCTTTTTCTTTTTTATTTCATTTTCTCCAGTACCAAACAAGTATTCTTTCAGCCAAGCCCTTTCCACTCTTCTATTCTGTCCTAGAGATTAGAGGACAAAAGCTTCTACAAGACTTTGCTTAAACCTTACCTCATTATATATTCAGAAAAGAATTTTCCTGTTTCTACTTTAGAGGGCAAACCAAGGACAATGACAAAGCAGAGCCCCATCAAGATACCAAATCTTCACTCCAGTTAAGATGAAGTTCCATTTTTCTGCAGGGAAAAAAAAGATAACATAAATTTTTGTCTGTGTTATGCTGCTATCAAAACGTGAGGATGTCCTCCATAACCATGCAGCTTAGATAATATCTTGGTCTATTTGGCGTTCTGGTACCAAATCTTCTAGATTCATTTATTAACCTTTTCTATTTAGAATTTATTAACCATACATAATATGTGATAAATATAATAGGTCCAAAATTTGTTCAATCTGTTGATATAAGTGAGGAATTCCTACAACTCACTATAATCTCTCAAAATATATCCTATGATTCTTATTTAGAGCAACAGAGCAAAAATATGAAGAAAAAATTTATGAAGTTGTATTACAAACTTTAAGGTATGAAGTTTATCTTTGTTTTCTGCCTTCCACACATCTCTATCTCTGCTTGAATTGCTACAATTCATACCAACCACTCCTTTTTTTTAACTGTAACATAGTTGATTCTGCATATCTGTGGAGTACAGAGCTGAATATCAATACCTGTGTGCAATATGTGATGCTCAAATCAGGATAATTAGTATGTTTAACATTATACAATGTAATCGTTTTTCATGACCCTTTACCAATTCCTCCTTTACTCCCCTTTTCCACTTTCCCACGTCTGGTGACCTCAGTTCTGTTCTCTCCTTTTGAAAGTTCAACATGTCACTGTGATTGCTATTTTTCTTTCTTTCTTTCTTTCTTTCTTTCTTTCTTTCTTTCTTTCTTTCTTTCTTTTCTTTATTTTTTAGCTCTCACTTATGTGTGAGGACACGTGGTATTTCTCTTTCTGTGCCTGGCTTATTTCACCAACATGATTTTCTCTAAGTTAATCCATGTTGCTGCAAATAGCAGAATTTCATTCTTTTTTATGACTGGGTAGTATTCCATTGTGTATTTATAACACATTTTCCTTATCCAGTTGTCTGATGATGAACATTTAGGTTGGTTCCAACTCTCATGCCAACCACTTTTACAGGCAGTATTTGGGTCCATTTTCCACAGCATCTTCTTTTGTGGTTTAACAATGCCATTTTTTGAAAATAGAACTTCCTGACCATCTATCATACAAGTTAATGAACTTATTCTCAATCCTGTGAAAGACCATCCACTAACCATAACTCAACAATCCAAATACTGCTGAAATAATAACTATTAATCTCTCCCATCTTACACTTTTTCAGTCTTTGCTAGTCTTCAATACAGATAAAAATGTTTTTGCATAGAAAATAGTCATATTGGGCCTAATTGTTCTAAGCAGTGGTGGTGTCTTGACCCAGTTAGGAGTACATACAGTTCTTTTAGACACCTAATGAAGTTTTGTCAATTAATCAAAGTCAAAGACTTTGTTATATCAATGCCACATTTGATCTCTTTTGCAATTTCTCATCATGTGCAAGAATTGCTATTTTATTTAACCAAGGCTATTTCTGTGGGGGAACATGCTAGTAATGTACTGTTGACGATACCATTTTTAATAGATATCAGTTACCAGTACAACAAAATCGACAATATTTGCTGATGAAATGCACTATTTAAATAATTTTTTAAAGGATTGTATCTAGCACTTTTCTGAAGTGCTACTCTTTACAACTTTTCCAGGGTCTGATGTGAGGTTTTCTCATTTCATAACTGGCAGCACTGGAGAAAGAGCAGAGTAGTAGAAGAAGAAAATAATGTACTTAGTAGCTTGTGCTTATTAGTTCATGGTACTACATAGCCAACTGAAAATTCTATTAAGCCATTCCCACCAATTCCTTTTGGATTATGAATTAATTGAATATAATTTATTAGTAGGCATCAAAGTTTACCCTTTATTTTTTTTAGCTATGGCACGTGTTGAATTAATCACTTCTTTTCCAGCAGACTTTAAGATGGCCTCAGTGATCCCTGCCTCTTGGTATTGTCACTCTTGTGTAGTCCCATCCCCTTAAGAGTGAGCAGGACCTGTAACTTTCTTCTAACCAATAGAATACAGCAAAGGTGATAAATGTCACTTCGGTGATTACGTTTCATAGACTGTAACTTCTTTCTTGCTAGGAGACCCCCACCTCGTTCTGATGAAGCAAGCTGTCATGTTGTGAACTGCCCCAGAGAAAAGCCCATGTGACAAGGAATAGCAGATAATAGCCAGCAAAGAACTGAGGCCCACAGTCCAATGGCCTGCAAGCAACTGACCATATATGATTGGAAGTGAATTCTTCCCAGATGAGCTTTTAAATGAGTCTCCTGCCCTGACTGACTCCTTGACTGCAGCCTTATGAGAGATCATGAAGCTAAGGACACAGTTAAGTCATACCCAAAATCCTGACCAACAGAAACCGAGCAATAATAAATGTGTGTTGTTTTAAGCCACCAAGTTTGTGGTAATTTGTTAGGCAGCAATAGACAACTAAAACTCAGTAAACTAGATTTTAGTAAAAGTATAGTGAAGGTATAATTTCTTGTGAAAAACATTGCATATTTTGTTAAAAATTAAACTATTTTGAAATTTTGTTGTGAGTTATTAAATGTTATTGAGCACTAATGATTCATTCATTTTTATAATATTAATTACCAAACCCCATAAAATCATATTTTAATATTACATACTAGGGAACAGGGACATGGAGGCAGTGAATTGAAGAATTTCTTTGCCTTACAATCCAAATTCTTTTTATCTTAGCAACAATTGAACCCATCTCAGTCACTTCTAAGTGAAAAAATAATAATAAACACTATTACAGTTCTTATTCTGCTCATCTCTCAATGACCATGTAGTCTTCTCTTCAGTGGTTATGTGAGAAACTGGAGTTGCAGTTCCATTCTCTGTGTGCCTTAGTTCATCATCATTCTTCAGTAATGTAATTAATATGTATACAAGTATGAAGAAAGCAATTTTTTGTATGTAATGTATAAATAAAAAGTAATACAAACAAGAATTTTCCAGTGACACTCTAAATAACAGCTACCTGCATAGCTGTAAATCAGCCTAGTTGGTGAAAGATGATTCACTACACATGAAGCATTCAATTAATCATATTGCACACCTATCATATAGTTATCTACATCCTAGGAGAAATATAGTTAATTCCTATTCTAATCTTTGGAGACAACCCAAATCAATGCTACAGAGAATTCTGCAGAATGTTTCCCTAAAAATATTTTCATGGAATCTGAACCATAAAAAAGTTGAACCATAATCCGTACAATTCTTTTTTTTTCCCCCTCCAGCTTTATTGAGGGATAATTGGTAAGTAAAAATTGTATATATTCAGGTTCATAATTGCCATGAGGTTGGCAGGACAGTTGTTATTAGTCCTATTTCTATATAAGGAAATGAAGAATCAGAGAGGTTAGATTATTTGTTTTAGGACAAAATGTTGAAATGCAGGTCTTTTAGTACCTATACAGACAGGACTACTGTATGCGGTTGAGAAAACAATATTCTATTAGGACTGGCTACCATAGGAGAAGCACTTGGGGAAAACAGCACTACCTCTAGATTCCTACTCCACTGCTTAATTCAGTAGGCATTTCCACCTCTTGGCTTCACAAATAAATTTAGGTCTCATTAGCTTTAGTTAAAAGCAATTTATTTCAGAGTCCCATAAACATATTTAATGGCCTTCCTTTGAACTGCACTGAAATCACATTTTAATTTATAAGATATTCAAATTTTCATTAAAATACTGTTCATGATGTAGTTATAATAGTTTATAGTCCCTCTGCTCTTCCTAATTCCATCATTCCTTGAAATTCTTTTTATTTATTTTTACTTATTTATTTATTTTTATAAAATCTTTTGGTTTTTATAGTTTATTATTTATTTATTTATTCATTTATTTTTAGTTTTATTTTATTTTGTCAATATACAATGTGGTTGATTATTGTGGCCAATTACTGAAACCCTAAGAAATGAAAAGAAAAAAGAGGCATCAAATATGGCTCATGGGTTTCTGACATGAGCAGCCATGAAGATGGTGCAGCCCAATTCTGACTCAGGAGCACTGGAGAAAAAGCAGGTATGGGAAGATTTTTTTTGTTGCTAACTTTATTTTATTTTGTCAATATACAAATGTGGTTGATTATTGTGGCCAATTACTGCAACCTCCCTCCCTCCTCCTTCTCCCCTCCCTCCCAACAAACTCCTTTCTGTTCGCTTGTCATATCAACTTCAAGGAATTGTAATTGTTGTGTCTTCTTCCCCCCCCCTCCCAGGTTGTTTGTGTATTTATTTATTTATTTTTAACTCCCACAAATAAGTGAGAACATGTGGTATTTCTTTTTCTGTGCCTGACTAATTTCACTTAATATAATTCTCTCTAAGCAGAGTAGTATTCCGTTGTGTAGATATACCATACTGTCCATATCCACTCATCTGATGTTTCCTTGCAATTCTGTCTCCTTTCATAGCAGAGTAGTATTCCATTGTGTAGATATACCATACTGTCCATATCCACTCATCTGATGTTTCCTTGCAATTCTGTCTCAAATCCTTCTTTTTCCATAAAGACTTCTCTGATAATTTCATCAGATATTAATCTTCACCTCGTTTAACAGTTAATATTTTATTTAACAGAGTATGAATTTAAGAGAAAGTATGATTGCTTTCATTTTACACATTCAAGTTAGCAAAGTGGGCCTATGTCTGGTCCCTCTTACACAACCTGTATTCAATCATGATTCAATATTGCCATAACATAGGCCAGATTTATTTAAAGTGAGGCACGATATTACTTCTATATTCCATCCGTACCACTTTATTCTATCCAATTTTGAACTTTATTACATATTGCCTTTACTATTTTCTAATTGTGTCTTCTCTTACATAGGACTCTGTGATATTTGAGGACCAGAGTTTTATCATAAATGATCATTTGTATCATCTCTGCATAGCACAGTGCCAGGCACATTGTAGGGGCTCAGGAATTACTGACTCATTAGTTATTATGACAGCAATGAATAGTAAAAATAGTGGAGTAGAGAGTTTGGGAAATCTAGGATGTTGTCAGAGCTCTGCTACTCTCTGTATGATCTCAGACAAATCATTTAACTCTCTATTTCTTCCATACAGAATATGAAAGGATTAAACTAAATAATCTATAAGCTTATCTTCCAAGCTCGTATTGAATTAAAATAAGAACTGGAGAGAACAAAGTTGTGTAACTTCACTTTTTCTAAAATAATTTTGAAAAAAATCAAGGCAAATAGTTTAGAGATGCTTCATACAAGAAAAAGCACGAAGTGTATTACCTTCCTTAGATAGGACATGAGTCTAAACAGTTATATATGGATTTTTCACATTTACCACCATTAGTTCATCTTGGAAATGGCTTCTATTCTGTCTTTTAGGACACAGATCCTTGATTTTTTATGCTTCAGGGAGTCTGCAACCCTCATCCCGAGGTTCTGCAAAAGAAATTGTTGTCCAATGTAACTTCTGAGTTAACAATTCAAAATAGAAGAAACACAGATTTAAGCTCTGTTCTGGTCTAAAACACAGAAGACTAATCAGACCCTATTTTCCTTTTCAACAATCTGTTAAAATATATCAGCCTACGTGGACATACATTTATAAAATTCTTGAATTAAAAATATAAAAATAAATTTGCTTTCATCATATCTACAGATTAAACAAAATCCAAGTCATAATCCCAGCAATTAATAAGCTGATTTTAAAATTCATATGGAAATTCAAAGGACCTAGAATATCCAAAACAATCTTGAAAAAGAGCAAAACTGGAGGATTTATTCCTAACTTGGGAGTAATTAAAAGTTTCTTAGATTTGTCACAGAACACAATAACCATTAATGAAGAAAATGAAAAAATAGACTTGATAAAAATTTAAAAGTTGTGGTCATCAAAAGATTCATTTAGAAAATCAATAGGCAAGCCACAGAGTGGGAGAAAATATTCACAAAACATGTATCTGATAAACACTGGTATCTAGAATTGCACTGTACAATATGGTAGCCATTAGCCAATTTAGCTATTTCAATGTAAATTGACTAAAATTGAACACAATTTAAAATTTTATATATTAAAATATATAAAAGGTGTGAAAAGACGCTGTATAAAGGTGAAGCTACATGAAAAAGTACTCAACATCATTAGTTAACATAGAAATGCAAGTTAAAACTACAATAATATATCTCTACACACCCAACAGAATGACTAAAATTTAAAGAACTGACAAAACCAAATGCTGAAAAGGTTGTAGGGCAATTGGAACTTTCATACATTGTTGGAGGAAATATAAAAGGGTACAACTACTTTGGAAAATGGTCTGGCATTTTAAGACTTAAATATGTACCTACCCTATGACCTAGCAGTTCCACTCCTAGACATTTACCCAAGAGAAATGAAGAAACATAAATCACAAGACTTGAATACAAGTGTTTGTAATAGCTTTCTTCATAATAGCCCCACATAAGAAACAACCCAGATGTCCATAAATATAAGAACAGATTTTAAAATTGTGGTGTATTCATTAAAAAGGCAATAAAAAGAAACAAACATGAAATAACATAGCTGAATCTCAAAAACATAATAGTGAAAGAAATCTAACACACAGTGTACATACTATATGATTCCATTTATATGAAATTCTAGAACAAACAAAACTAATCCATGGTGGAGAAAAAATTAGTGATTGCCTTCAGAGGGGGTAAGGGCAAGTGTTGTTTGAACAGGGGAAAGAGAGAAATCTTCTGGAGTGATGAAAATGTTATATATTGTCATAGCGGTTTGAGTTATGTGTATGTATGTGTTAAAATTCAATGAATATACAATTAAGATTTTACACATTTCACCATATGTAAATTTTACATTTTAAAAACTATAAACAAATATTAAATTCTAGTTATTGATACACATGCTGAAGTATTTAGGGGGAAGTATACTGATGCCTGCAAATTAAAATGCATCAAAAATAAGATGGATACTAGCCAGCCACCACCACCAATAATAATAATAATAATAATGTGGATTAATAGATGGACAGAGGGAAGAATAGATGAATAGATATGTGATAGAGCAAATAGAGTGGCCAGCCACCCCCACCAATAATAATAATAATAATAATAATATGGATTAATAGATGGACAGAGGGAAGAATAGATGAATAGATATGTGATAGAGCAAATAGAGTAAAAAGTTGATGGCAAAATCTAGGTGATATAAATAAATTTCACTGTAAAATTATTTCACACTTTAAAATTGTTTCAACTTTGCTATATGTTTAAATTCTTCATATCAAAATATTGGTGAGAAAAAAAGATATCTCAGGCCTCCCAGAGACAGAATTCCAGTGCTAAATCTTCATAATAAAAATTGGGACAAAAATCATGAAGTCAAAATCATGTTTTCTCTTGCTCTTTTCTATAGCTTTATCTTGCAATTCCCTTGGCTGTGCTTCTCTATTTCATATGAGACAATTCCATCTCTTCAGGGAGTATGAGTATTATCAAAAAGGAAACACTCAATGTCCTTGAAACTGCAATTTTTACTTAAAGCTCTGTTTTTATTTCCTGTGTAAGAGAAAAGGCAGATTCTGATTTACAGTTTCTATATCTTGGTAATCCCACTCAAATCAAAATGGGGATTAGCACTGACTAGTAATATTATTTCCAAAAATAAAGTTTAAACAAGGAATCAGAAAGAATATAAATTATTAAATTTATGTAGCTAATACTATTCTCCAGTAAAGGGAACCAGTAATCCTTGGAGAAATGGCTGACTCTAGGACAGGGGCAGGAAATATATAAGATGAGCTTAGAGCATCTTGTAGAACAAGAAAGTAAGGAAGTGCTAAAAACAAACAAACAGAAAACAAAAGCAAAACAAAACACAATGATGAGAGTATGTCAAGGGAACATAGAATCCAACTGAAAGAGGTCCCAATGACCAAAGCTAGAACATGTGAGCAATAAAGAACTATTAGATTATAATTCAAAGTATAAAACATGCATGAGTCTATACTGATATAACTAAATGATGAATAAATAAATATGGAGAAGAGATAAATCTCCCATGTCAAAGAATTCCGAATAATTTCATGTAGATAATTTCCCTTCAAAGAGGTTGAGCATAACTCCCCACAGCTTAAGTGCGCATAGTGACTTCCTTTCAATGAGCAGACTACGAAAAGGGTAGGGGGAAAGAGTAACTTTGGAAAAACCTGAAAAACACTACCTCAGCCAGATGATCAAGGTCAAGATCAACAGTGATTAGTCATGTTGATAGAATGTACCCATTGTATAATAAAGAACTTGACTGGCCTTCATCCCTGATTGCTGGGAGGAAGACTCTAAACTCTTGGAATTTCCCAAGTAATAGGAGTGTCTATGTTATTCATGAGCATCTCAGATCATACCTGAGTTTATGCTAACAAGGTGGTTCAGGATGGGACTGGCCATCTCAGAAAGGCCAACCATGTGATTAGAGGGTAGAGGGCATTGAGCCAAGTGATATCAGCCCAGTCTAATCTCCTTCATGGATGGGATGGGGGCCAGAGATTGAGTTCAGTCATCTGGCCAGTGATGAAATCAATCATGCCTATGTAATGAAACCCCAATATAAACTCTGGACACCAAAGCTCAGGAGAGCTTCCCAGATGGTGAACACATTGATGTGCCAGAAGGTGGACACATCCTGACTCATAGGGAGAGAACATGGAAGTTTGTGTTGGAGACCCTCCCTGGTCTCATCCTATATGTCTCTTCACTTGGCTGGTCCCAATTTGCATCCTTTATGATAAAGCTATAATCATAAGTGTGACTCTTTTCTGAGTTCTTTGAGTCATTATAGTGAACGGAGGCACTCACACACAACTCTTACATTGAATACAGCCAAAGAAACCACACAGAGACTACACTACACAATACTGAAATACCCTACTCAATGGTCAATATAAATCACAAATACAGGATGGAGATAAAACCAAAGTGACAGACTCGGGTCATATTGTGGAGGCTCCAAAAGCCAGGCTGAGGATTCAAACAGTGTTGAGCCCCAATTAAAGGAGTGACATAATGACAGCTGGGCTCCAGGTAAGATTAACCTGACAGTAATATGTAGGATTAATTAAGGTAACAAAAACGTAAAGAACATGAGACTTGGTAGATTCTATTTCATAGTCCCAGTTAGAATTTTCAAGTATCTAAGATAATGGTGTCCATGAGAAGGGAAAGGATATTAAACCAAAAGGTATTTGAAAACAGGATTGAAAGGATGTCCTTCATTCATCAAATATTCATTGAATACCTGCCACAGACCAGACACTATTGTAGGCAGTGGGGATCCAGCAGTAAACAAAACACACAAAAACTCCTGCCATCATGGAGCTCTATTCTGATGGAGGGAGATATACAATGCATATAACAAGTACAATGAAAGCTGGAGGTCCTATGAAGAAATCCAAAGCAGGAATGTAGAACTGGAAGTTTGAGATGATTAATTTGCATTTAGAAATGAATTTAGATGGACCTGGGATATCCAGGTGGGGATGTCCAGCTGACTGGAACTCAAGAGAAATTAGAGCTAGGGACATGAAATAGGAATTTCAGAGGTCAAAACACATGTTGTCTAAGGGGTCAGCTTACTGTTCACAGGGTGGTATCGCTTTGATATAGCTAGTACATTCTCCCAGTTTTGCAGGTCAAAATAATTTTATTTTGTGAGTGTATCCAATGATGGTTAGTCTTGAGTGAACTAACTAATACGAAAACTACAGACTGATGTAAAGTCAGAATTTTAACTTTAAAGTGAGAAAGATAACTGTCAACTCAGCTATAGAGCTCACATTGTTTAGTTAATACCTATAGAAAAATCTATGTTGGTGGCTAGAACAAGATCTGACTCCTGTTTGCTGATCACGAATCAGAGCTGGGAGAATTAGGTGAACAATCTCAGTGGCTAGGATAGCCTCATGCACTCATTAACTCCGTAGAGAGACATTTGCCAAGGGGCACTAATGCTTCTGCCTGGTGATCTATCTACTGTCTTCCCAGATAGAAGCAGAGATATGATACCAAAGTCTTCCCCTTTGCCTCCCTTACTTCTGGAATCCTTACAGACCTTTTCCCTGCATTCCTTTTCACTTAGACTATTGTATACTACTTCTGGGATATAGTTAGGTAGTATCATTATGATTTACGGAATCTTAAAGTTTGATGGAAATTGAAATAGCAACAGAGACATCTGAAATGTATCTAGATCCAAACAGGAACTTTTCTGGGGCTCATGGATAGATACTATATGCCACAAGATACTGAGAGAACTCAAGAAAACATTCAGGACAAACCTCTTCACCTGAAATTAGGCTCTTCCCGTCCCCTCTATTCATTTTGGCATGTGACTTAGTATGGTATAAGACAAATCGAACTGAGAAGCAACCAAAATGTGTTGCTTGAAGATGCATTACTCTTAGTTTATTTTTTAACAACTACTATGTGCCAGGCATTTTGCTAAATGCTAGGATATAATAGAGAGTCCTCATGGAGTTTGTGATTTATCAAGCCAGGAAATAGAAACCTTGTCAAAGTTAATTCCTGTGAATTTGTCTTGATATGTCATATCACATCCTTACCCTGTAATGTCAGGACTCATTATGAAGACAATAAAGTTTTCTAAGATCTTGCAAGCCCGGTCTGTCTCTCTCTTCTGTTACTCCCATAAGGCCATGAACACTGAAAGGGAAAGGCTGTCCTCGTCATGATAAAAACTATTGACAATAGCAGAAAGGAATCAGATGAAATCATAAGCACGTATAGGCAAGAAAAGAGAGCCAAGAACGGTACCATGAAAAATGCCTACACCTAGGTAACAAGAAGAAGAAACACAGAGCCAACAAAGGAAATGGGAGTAGTTTCATGCAAGTGAGAAAAGCAGTCCAATACTATGCCACAGAAAGCAAGGAATAAACGGAGGGAGGAATCAGCAATAGACACTGGTGACATGTTAGATTTGGTGACAAGGAGGTCAATGGTCATCTCTGAGAGGATAATTTCAACAAGGTGGTGAGGTCTGAAGTCAAAGGACAACATGATAATGAGTAAGTGTGTGGCAGAAAAGTGGCAACAATGAGTGTCTCCCGGAAGGACAAGAAACTAGCACCATTTCTGTCTCTCCTCAAATAACCTTGATCAAGGAAGGGAAAAGGCCCTCTTCTCTCCAGGAAGTTCGTCTCTTTCATATCATAGGGTGACTAACCCAGTTTGCCACAGGATTTTTCTAGTTTTAACACTGAAAGTCCTATATGTGGTGAAAACTCTCAGCCCTGTGTAAGTTGTTACTGTTGGCACCCAACATTCATAAGCATGACACTTTAGTTTGGTGAGGTTTTAGATACCTGATTTAAACAATTTTTAAACACTTTATTTTGGTGAGGTTTTAGCTTATTACTTGAAACAATTATATTGAGGTGAAATTTACATACCACAAAATTGTTTCTAGCTATCATTTAAACAAATCTCAACCCAGGCCTTACAGTAAAATCACTGGTGAGCTTTAAAACAATACCAGTGACAGACAGACTCCCACCCCCAGGGGTGCCCAGAGCCCAGGTGTTATTTTTTAAAAGCAACCTAGTTGATTCTAATGTACATCCAGAGTAAGTTTAACTGGTCTAAAGCAAAGAACAACACACAATATCAATGCTTTTCTACATTTTCAGGAAGTAGAAATGACATAAGCACTCAAATTAATATGGTAATGTGGGCTTCTCAGAATGGGAAAATTTTTGAAAAGGTAGAAAAAGCATTTTAAGTTTTTTTGTTTTTATTTAAATTCTAGAGCCAAACTCAAGAACTTACATGTATTTTTTAAAATTAAAATGCAGTGTATCCCGATTCTGGCCAGCCACTCAAAAAAACAAACAAAAAAATGTAGTGTAGAATTATCTCGCTAGGAAAATCATACGTATGTCCACATTTTGCATAAAATCCTGCTTCTGATTACACAATAGTCCTACAGAATAAGAAAGTATAATTTTTAATTTCATCCAAATGAATAAATGCTTCCTTCAAAGTAAAAGGGAATGTTTCAAGATTCAAATCTTCAGTCAGCTTTTTCAAAAAACTTTACATGGTAAAATGTAATTGATTTCTATGGAAATGAGTTTGTCTTGCCTATAAATGTATTCTCGTCTGACTCCAAATCAATTCAAGATGCTCTACTATGTCCACAGGAAGCTCCCTAAAAAAAAACAATGCTAATTCCAAAATTGTTTAGCATTTTAAAAATTTCTTCACTAAGATTGATTCACATTCAGCAGGATAGGCATACAAAAAAATGCATTACTAGAAATTGTTATGATATATGCCTATTATTAGTTATGAATGAAAAAAAGACCTGATAAAAAGCTATTTGGTGATTAATAATAACACAGTGATTGTGAGTCTCAGCTCACATTTTTTTTTTTTTGTCTTTTTCGTGACCGGTAAGGGAATCGCAACCCTTGGTGTGGTGTCACCCGCACCGCGCCCAGCCAGTGAGCACACCGGCCATTCCTATATAGGATCCGAACCTGCGGCATGAGCGTCGCTGCACTCCCAGCGCTGCACTCTCCCGAGTGCACCACGGGGCCGGCCCTCAGCTCACATTTTGAAAGAGCAAAAAATATAACTTTATTTTCCTACAACTCAAATCAGTTTCTATTTGAACCCTAATTCTGCCTGTATGTAGCACGGCATACTCTGGCTCTGTTCTTGGATGCCTTGGACAGTTACCCTTTCCTTGGGACTTTGTCCAAAAGGCAAGTCACAGGACCTTCAATGAGAAACCCACCAACATCTACTTTTCCATTGCTTCCTTGGTGTATTTCTTCTCCCCAGACATCCCTGATAAAGGGCATTGTATTAGTCCATCTTGTGTTGCAATAAGAAAATACCTAAAACTGGATGATTTATAAAGAAAAACAAAATTTATTGCTTACAGTTTCTGAGACTGGGAAGTCCAAAGTCCATCTGGTGGTGGCAACAGTGAGCCAGAGGTCTCACATTGCAAGATGGTGGAAGAAGAGAGAGACTCCCCTCTCTCTTATTTGAAAGCCCTCAGAACCACACCCCTGACCATCATTTTTAATCCATTCACTACTGCATGGTCCTACAATCTAATCACCTCTTCAAGGCCCCACCTTTCAATTACCATAATAGGATTTCCCACCTTCTTAACAGTCACAGTGAGGGCTAAGTTTCTAATACATAAAACTTGGGGGACACAATTCAAGCTTCAATGAGTTTTGGGGGGGACATAATTCAATCCACTACAAATATCTGTGAAAACCCACAGCTAACATCATACTTAATAGTGAAAGGCAGAATGCTATTGCCCTAAGATCAGGAGTAAGAAAAGATGTCCACTCTCACCACTTCCATTCAACTTTCTGAGGCTAAGTAGGTAAGAAAATGAAATAAGACTTCTGGAAAGATGGCAGACTAGAGGTGCCCAGGGTGCATTCCTCCCACAGAAGACAACTAGAACAAGCCCACTGCCACCACCACCACAGTCGCCAGCACTACTATGCAGTCACAGAACCATCGCCCAGCTTCCTGTAGAGCAGTTTGTCTGGTTTCCTGCTGCAGCCACTGGCACCTGCCCACACCACACAGCTCCAACACCATCACTTCAGCCACCACCACTGCATGGGTGGCCCACCACAGACACTGCTGCCACACAGGCAGCCCACCAATAACTCAATTGTATTGATAGAAGGAGGGTCACCAGCAGAGCACCCAGAAGAGATGTGACCCACAAGCACAGACTTGTGACCCAGTGACTTAATTCAAGGGGGAATTAAACTGCCCCCTTGAAGTGGGAGTTACATCTGCAGACCAGGCAATTGCCTTGATCTGGGGAGAGACATACATGGAGTCAACAGAGAGTGCAAAAACCCATGATAGACAAATAAAGCAAGGAAGAAAATTCCCAGCCACCGCCAACCCATCCCCCAACCATATGAAGCAAGGACCCAACAGGAGCCTCTGCCTGTAGGAAAGAAGAAAGAGAAACCCCACCCAGGGTCACCCACTCAAAAAGAGGAGATCCAGTATACTCTAGTGCACCTATTAGTGTCATAGGATGCTAGCTGGGGTGCCAACAAGCCCCCAGAGTCACCCATCCCAACCAAAGAGTGACAGGGAACCCAAGAGATTCTGTCAAGAACTCAAGAGTTTGCCCATGTCCTCAACTACCTAACACAGTGTCACTAACCTCAGCAAGGAACCAGTAAGTGCCCCAGTGCCTAGACCATGGGGGCACTCACACACAACTCTGACATTGAATACAGCCAAAGAAACCACACAGAGACTACACTATGCAATAGTAAAATACCCTACTCAATGGTCAATATAAATCACAAATACAGGAGGTAGTCTCTCTTCTCAAAAGCCACTCCAGGGCAATAGAAGCAGCAACTGCTCTACCAGATGACCAGATATCAATCTAGGCATACTATAGAAATACAAAAAGAAACAAGAAAATATGACACCATCAAAGGAATACAGTAATTCTCAACTACAAGACCCTATAGAGAAGGAAACCCTGGAAATGACTGAAAAAGTATTCTGAACAACAATCTTAAGGAAACTCAATGAGATGCAAGAAGACTCAGACAACATAGTGAAATGAGAATAACTGTCCAGGATAGGAAGGGTGAAATTTACAAAGAGAAAGATACCATAAAAAAGAATGTAACAGAACTTCTGGAACTCAAGGATTTACTCAATAAAATAAAAACCACAATTAACATCATAAGTAACAGGCTAGAGCAAGCAGAAGAAAGAATTTCTGATCCAGAAGACAGTCTTTTCAAAATAACCCAGGAGGACAAAAAGAAAAAATAATTATAAAAAATGAAGAAAACCTAAGACAGCTATCAGACAACCTTAATAATACAAATATCTGAATCATGGGTGTTCTGGAAGGAGAGGAGAAAGGAAAGGCATTGAAATCCAATTCAATAAATAACAGCAGAAAACTTCACACATATTAGGAGAGACACAGACTTTCGGTTCCAAGACACTCAAAGATCCCCAAACAGGATCAATCCAAAAAGGTCCTCTCTGAGAAACATTAGGGTCAAACTGGCAAAAGTCAAAGACAAGAGAAGACCCCTAAAAATATCAAAAGAAAAGCATAAAGTCACCTAAAAGGGAGTCCCCGACAGACTAATAGCAGATTTCTTGGCAGACACCCTACAGGCCAGAGAGAATGGATGATATATACAAAGAAGAAAAAAAAAAAAACAACTGCCAGCCAAGAATACTATACCCAGCAAGGGTATTCTTCAGAAATTAAGGAGAAATAATGTATTTCCCAAATTAACAAAAATGCAGGAGTTCACCATCACACAATGAGTCCTACAAGAAATTTGAAAATCTGGAGAAAATGGATAAATTTCTGGGTATATACAAACTACCAAGACTGAACCAAGAAGAAATAGAAAATCTGAATAGACCACTAACAAGCAACAAAATTGAAGCAGTAATCAGCAGTCTCCCAACAAAGAAAAGCCCATTACTGGGTGGCTTTACTGCTGAATTCTACCAAACCTTTAAAGAGGAATTGATATCAATCTCTTCAAACTATTCCAAAAAATTGAAACAGAGGCCATTCTCCCAAATTCATTCTATGAGTGAAAAAATCAGACAAATACAACAAAAAGAAATCTACAAATCAATATCATTGATGAACATGGACACAAAAATCCTCAACAAAATATTAGCAATCAGAATACAGAAACACATCAAAAAAATTATACATCATGATCAAGTGGGATTCACTCTAGGGATGCAAGGATGGTTAAACATACACAAGTCAGTAAATGTGATACACTGCATCAACAAAACCAAGAATAAAAACCATATGATTATCTCAATAGATGTGGAAAAAGCATTTGACAAAATTCAACATCCCTTCATGATAAAGGCTCTCAGCAAATTAGATATAGAAGGAAAGTATCTCAACACAGTAAAAGCCATATATGGTAAATCCACTGCCAATATCATCCTGAATGAGGGAAAGCTGAAATCTTTTCACTTAAGAGCAGGAACAAGACAAGGATGCCCACTCTCACAACTCTTATTTTACATAGTATTGGAAGTACTAGCCAGAGCAATCAAGCAAGAGAAAGAAATTAAGGGCATCTAAATTGGAAAAGACAAAGTCAAACTGTCCCTGTCTGCAGATGACATGATCCTACATGTAGAAAAACCTAAAGACTCTACCAAGAAACTCATAGAGCTGATAAACTATTTCAGTAAAGTAGCAGGATACAAAATTGACATGCAAAAATCAGTGGCTTTTTTTATGCTCAAATAATGAACTAGCAGAAAAAGAAATCAAGAAAGCAAGCCATTTACAATAGTCAACAGAAAAATAAAACTCCTAGGAATTTATTTAACCAAAGAAGTGAAAGATCACTACAACAAGAACTAAAAATCACTGCTGAAAGAAATTAAAGAGGACACAAAAAATTGAAAGACATTCCATGCTCTTGAATTGGAAGAATTACCACTGTAAAAATGCCAATACTACCCAAAGTGATCTACAGTCAATGCAATGCTCATCAAAATACCACTGACATTCTCCCCAGAAAGAGAAAAAAACAAACAAAGCAAAACTAACATTCATATGGAACAACAAAAGACCCTGAATAGCCAAAGAAATCCTAAGCAAAAATAAACAAATAAATATAACTGAAGGCATTATACTACCTGACTTCAAATTACACTACAAAGCTATAGTAACAAGATAATACTGGCATAAAAACAGACACTTGACCAATGGAACAGTGTAGAAAACCCAGAAATCAACCCACGTACTTACAGATAACTGATCTTTGCAAAGGCAACAAGAACATACATTGGGGGAAAGGCTGCCTCTTCAATAAATGGTGCTGGGAAAACTGGACATCCATATGTAGAAGAATGAAACTAGACCCATACCTCACATCACATACAAAAAGAGAAATTGGTAAAGGGACACAAAAATCAACTACAATGTATACTGACACAATCAAAAACATTTTTTTAATTGATGCATGTTGATTGCACATGTTTGTGGGGTACAGAGTCATATTTCAATGCATGTGTGCAGTGTGTAATTACCATATTCATCATGGCAACACTTTATCATTTCTTTGTGATGAGAGCATTTGAGCTCCTCTCTTCCAGCCATTTGAGAACATACAGTAAGTTATTGTTAATTATAAACACCTAGCACTACTGTATACCACTCTAACTTGAGTTTTGTGCTTATCAAGTGTTCATTGCATTTGCTTTTGCACCTGTTTATGCCATTTTTCTTTGTCATAGCAATTATACAATTTAAAAAGGAAGGAAATTACTGTAAAAAAGAAAAAGAAAATGAAATAAAAATCATCTAGATAGGAAAGGAAAAACTAAAACTAATTCTATTTGCAGATGATATGATCTCATATATAGAAAATCATAATGAATCTACTAAAAACTATTAAAGCTAATCAACCAATTCAGCAACATTGCAGCATACAAAAAAATAAACAAAAATCAATCATATGTCTCTACACTAGTAATAAATAATCCAAAAATGAAATTAAGAAAACAATTAAATTTACAATAGCATCATAAAGAAAATACTTAGGAATAAATGTGATGTTAAAGTGTAAAACTTATACTCTGAAAACTACAAAACATTTTTGAAAGAAATTAAAGAATATCTAAATAAATGAAAAGATGTCCCATATTCATAGATCAGAAGACTTATTATTAAGATGGCAATACTTCCAAAATTAACCTATAGTTTTAATACAATCACTGTCAAAATTGTAGATGGTTCTTTGCAGAAATTGACAAACTAATTCGAAAATTCATATAGAAATACAAGGGACCCAGAATAGCCAAAACAATCTTGAGGAAAAGAACAAAGTCAGAGAACTCACACTTGTCAATTTCCTACACAGCTACAGTAATCAAGACAGTGTGGTACTGGTATGAGGATACAAACACAGATCAATGAAACAGAATCGAGAGTTCAAAAATAAGCCCTCACTTTTATGGCCAACTGGTTTCAACAAACTGCCAAGGCAATTCAAAGGGAGAAGAATAGTTTTTCCAACGAATGTGCTGGGACAACAGGATATCTCCATGCAAAAGAATAAAGCTGGACTCTCCACTCACATTATGTATAAGAAATAATTTTAAATGGATCAAGGGGCTAAAACTAAAACTTTTTGAAGAAAATATAGAAGTAAATCATGTGTTAAGCAAAGTCTTTTTAGACAAGATACTAAAAGAAGAAGAAACAAAAGAAAAAAGAGATATAGTAGACTTCATCAAAATTTTAAAACTTTTGTCTGTCAAAGGACACCAATGAGAAAATAAAAAGACAATTCAAAGAATGGAAAGAAATTTTGCAAATCATACACCCTATGAGGGACTTATATCTAGAATATATAAAGAACTCTTACAACTCAATAATAAAAATACAACCCAATTTAAAAATGGGCAAAGGGAATGACAGGAACTTTCATTCATTGCTGGCGGGAATGTAAAATAGTGGTACAGCCACTTTGGAAGATAGTTTGCAGTTTTTCACAAAATTAAAGATACTCAACATACGATCCAGCAATTGCAATCATTTACCCAAGTGAGTTCAAACCATATGTACACACAAAAACCTGCACACGAATGTTTAGAGCCACTTATTCATAATTTTCAAGACTTAGAAGCAACCAAGATGCTTTTCAATAGATGAATGGATAAACACATTCGTACAATGGAATATTTTTCAATGATGAAATGAGCTATCAAGCAATGAAAAGACACTGAAGAACCATAAATGTCTATTTAAGTGAAAGAAGCCAATTTGAAAAGGCTGCATACTATATGATTCCTACTATATGATATTCTGGGAAAGGCAAAATGATGGAGACAATAAAAAGCTCAGTGGTTGCGAGGGTTTTGGGTGAAGGGGAGATGGAAATGATGAATAAAAGAAGTACAGGCGGTATTTGGGGGCAGAAAAACTACTCTGTATGATACTGTAATGATGAATTCATGTCTTTAAAAATTTGACAAAACCCATAGGATATACAATACAAAGAATGAACCCTAATGTAAACTGTGGACTTTAGTTAATAATAATGTATCAACATTGGTTCATCTATTATAACAAATGTGCTAAACTAAAACAAGATATTAACAATAGGAAAAACTGTTCGTGGATGTTGGGGAGGAGTGGTATGGGAATGTACAGGAACTCTGTATTATCTGCTAATTTTTCCTATAAACCCAAATAAACTTCTCTAAAAGAAAAACATAAGAAAAAAATTTTAAGTACTCTAAAAAATAAAGTTTATTAATTTTTTTAAAAAATAGGAAAGGATCTGAATAGACAGTTCCCCTAAGAAGATATACAAATGGCCAAGAAGCACATGAAAGGTGCTCAACATTATTAGCCATCACAGAAGTACAAGTCAAAACTACATTGAGATACCACTTTACACCCACTAGGATGGTTATAATAAAAAAGCACGCTGCCTTGCAACACCAAGGTCAAGGGTTCAGATATCCCTACCGACCAGCCACCAAAAAAAAGTCTTGGGCTGACCAGTTGGCTCAATTGGTTAGAGTACAGTATTATAATGACAAGGTAAGGGATATACTGCTGATGAGGAAATAAAATAGTTCAGCCACTTTAGAAAACACTCTGGCAGTTCTATAAAAGGTTAAACATAGTGTTATAACTTACATGGCCTCATGTGACCCAGCAATTCCACTCCTGCTTATACACCCAAGAAAACTGAAAACGTGTCCACACATAAAACTGTACACAAATGTTCATAGCAGCATTATTCATAATAGCTAAAAAGTGGAAACAACACAAATGTCCATCAACTGATGAAATAGATAAATGAAATCTGGTATATTCATAGGATGTAATACTCAGCAAGAAAAAGAAATGATGTTCTGATACATGTGGTAACATGGATAACCTTAAAACATTGTACCACGTTAAAGAATCCAGTCACAAAAAACCACATGTTTCCATTTATATTAAATGTCCAGAATAGGCAAGGCCATAGAGACAGAAAGTAAATTAGTGTTTGCCTAAGGCTAGAGGGATTGGGTAGAAATGGGGAATGACTACTCATGGTTAGGAGGATTCCTCTGGGAGTAACAAAAATGTTCTAAAATTGATTGTGATGATGGATACATAACTCTGTGAATATACTAAAAAATTACTGAGTTGTATAGTTTAAATTGATAAATTGCATAGTATGTGAATTATATTTCAATACAGCTGCTATAAAAAATAAGGGATTGATTGAGAATGTTTCTGGAAACAAGGATCAAAAATTACAGATTTAAGGTAAGCAACTGGACATATTTTTAACTCTAAAAATGTTCAACATATTTAAATACACTGCGCCAATTTCAGTTGTTTAAGCCACTTAGTCTGTGGTGTTTTGTTACTGCAGCTCTAGCAAACTAATACATATTTGGTACAAGGAGTAGGGTGGTGCTGTGAGAAATTCCTAAAAATGTGGAAGTGGCTTTGGAAGTGGGTAATGGGTAGAGGATGAAAGACTGTTGAGAGACATGTGAGAAAACATCTAGATTTCCTTGAAGACACTGTTGGTAGAAATAAAGATGCTAAAGTGCTTCTGTTGAGGCCTCAGATGAAAATGAGGAACATGTCATTGGACACTGGAAGAAAGGCAATCCTTGTTACAATGTGTAAAAGAACTTGACTATATTGCATTCTAATGCTTTGTAGAAGATAGTATTTGCACATTATGAACTTGGATAATCAGCAGAGGAGATTTCTAAGCAAAGTTTTGAAGGTATGGCCTTATTTCATCTTACTACACAGAGTAAGAGACAGGAGGAGAGATAAATTGAAAGAACTGCTAAGAAAAAAGGAACCAGAATTTGAAGATTTGAAAAATTCTCAGTTTATCCATACTGCAAAAACATGACAAAGAATGTTCTGTAGAGAACACAAAAGATGTGACTGAAAAAAACACTCCACAAGACAGATGTAGATGTGACTCATGAATCTAAGCAGCTATCTCAGCAGAAGCCAGCAATAGAGATGGGATTATACCAGCAGAAACACTGCCAGCTCGGACTAAAGGGGACAAAGTCGGACAAAATGAAGGAAGGCTGTCAGATTTCTTGGAATTCACAGGATAAGACAATAGAGCTATCCAGCTGCAAACATGCATTATCTTTCAAGAAAAGGGAAGAATGACCCCAAAGGTGATTCAGAGATCAGCAGGGCTGCCGCTCCCACCACAGACCTGGAAGGCACAGGCCTAGAGGGCAAGATTATCTGTTCCTCAGTTTCAGAGGCTGGAACCACCTTCTTGGTTGCAGCAAGCCCGTTTGCCACTGCACAGAACTTCTAAGGCAAAGGTGCTGTCCAGGGCCAAAGGGTGGAGCCATGACCTTAGTAGATACAGAAGGCAGGGGCACCACCCTGGTGGGTCCAAAGGGCAAAGCATCAAGACAAAGAGAATTATTCTCAACACCTAAAATATAATGGAACTTGCCCTGCTAGTTTTGGACTTGCTTGAAACCCATGACCCTTTTTTCTTCCCAATAGGTCTCTTTTGGAATGGAAATGTCTATCCTATACCTTATATTTTGGAGACAGATAACTTGCCTTGTTTTACAGGTTCATAGCTAGAGAGGAATTTTGCTTCGTATGATTATATCTTAAGTATCAACCATATTTAGATTGAGATTTGGGACTTAGAGCTGATGCTGGAATGGGTTAAGACTTTCCGGCTGTTGAAATGGGGGTGAGTATAATTTGCAGGTGATAAGGACATAAATTTGAGGGACAGAGGGCAGAATCTGTGGGCTATACTTTGTTCTCCCAAAATTCATACGGTGAAAGTCTAACTCCCAGTTCATCAGAATGGGGCTGCATTTGGAGATAGGGCCCTTAAAGAGAGGACCAAGTTAAAATGATGCTGTTAATGTGGGCCTTAATTCAATCTGACTAGTGTCTTATAAAAAGAGGAAATTTGGACACACAAAGAGACACCAAGGGCACAGAGAAAGAGAAAAAAAAGAACACATGAAGAGGCAGAAAGAGGGCAACCATCAGCATGCCAAGGAGAGAGGCCTCAGAGGAAACCAACCCTGCCAACACATTGATCTTGGACTTCCAGCACCCAGAACTGGGAGAAAATAAATTTCTGTTGTTTAAGCTACCCAGTCTGTGGTATTTTGTTATAGCAGACCTGGAAAACTAGTACACTTTCTTAGTTGTGAGCCTCTCCAAAGAGAGAGCATGGCATATTTAACTTTGTGTCTTTCACAATGCTTTGAACATTAAAAGCACTTTTTAAAAATGTTTGTCGTATTGTTCCAAGAGTTGCTTCAAATATCTTCATCCGGATGTAGACCATGAGACCTTAAAAGACCAAAAACAACAACATTTAAAAAAAAATTTTTTACTTCTCAAAAAACATGGTAATTGATTTTCATGCCCTTTTACCCGTTCCTCTCCACCCCCTTCGTGCCCCACAAACAACAACATATTTAATTCAAAAATATTTATGGAATATATACCATGTGGTAGGTGTTTTATACATGAGGATTGAAAGATAATACAAACCTTTCCATGAACTTTTTGAAGTACCCTCCTACAAAGAGGAATAAGACCATCTCTGCCCTCAAGGAACTTACTGCTAATAATCTAGAAAGACATGTAAACCAGTCATTGTAATACTGCTTGATTAATTCCAGTGATGGGGTTAGGAATGGGGCATGGGAAAATTCACAAAGACATTCGAAAGCTGCTTTGCCCATAGAACTACCTTCACTCATTTGTTTCATGAGACAAACATGCATAGTACCAAGGTACAGATGGGTCAGTAGGGGCACACCGACCTGTTCTGCCATCCAGAATGACTCACAACAATAGTTTGGCTAAAAGAATCTCCTCTAGCATCACTTGGCAATGACTGTTTGGGCCACATTTCATGAAGATTAGAATAATTCTTCTCTGGCCACTACAACTGTGCAAGTGGAGTCACCTAGTGTCTTTAAATCCACCATTATGACATTGAGGCAAGCTATTTTTTTTTTTTTTTTAAAAGCTGGCCAGTGCAGGGAACAAAACCCTTGACTTTGGTGTTACAAGGCCATGCTCTAACCAACTAAGGAAACCAGCCAGCCATAGGCAAGCTCAATTTTTAAAAGACCTCAGTTTAAAAAGACTTGCTGGTTAGAAGTTTTGTTAGCTCTGCAGAAAGGGATGTTACGAATGCCAGATGAGGCTTGATGTTGCTGCTTTTACTCTTTCTGTGTTCCTGCAGTTGTGTTGCAGTAATTTGATGAAGGAATGGTTAGGCCAGAGTAGTCGTTATCCCAGTAGAGAGCCATCACTGAAGACCTCTTAGTTTTTCTGCTTCCTAAACAGCACACTTCAGTCATCTATAAAGTGAGAGGTTGAACAAGATAATCTCAAAGGTCCCTTTCTGTTTTCCAATTCCATGATTCTGTAATCAATAGCCTGACTTTTTAAAATGTGAAAAAGCCTCAAGAAACCTTTAAAGTAAGGTTCTAGCTTGTTCGTGTGCACTTACAATTTATTTATTCAGAATTATATTACAAAACAGTAGTAGTTACACATAAT
>NW_007729803.1:54905-57364 GCF_000696425.1 Galeopterus variegatus | reverse complement strand
TGTGCACTTACAATTTATTTATTCAGAATTATATTACAAAACAGTAGTAGTTACACATAATCCTAAAATCTAACTTATTCTTGAAATTAATTTTATTTCTTTTGCTCTTTGAATAATTTTGACATTCTATTTTAAAGGATAAAGTCCAACATAATATACCACATTAATCTCAATATCTAAATATATCATTAAAAAAAATGTACTTTTATTCATCCCAGGAATGATGCTATGTAAAAATACTGAATTTTAAGAGAAAAATTTCCTTTGAATAAAAGTATTGGTCTCTACTATAAAATAACTCATTGTGAAAATTAATAATTGAGGTATTTTTAAGATGTTAAATGCTTCTTTTCTTTAATGAGAATTACTATTCGGTGTTCATTTCACTTACAATAAAAGATCAACTGAATTTCCTAATGCAAAATGGGCTTGTCTTAGTGCTTTTAATTCTCACCAAAACTCACTCAGGCCCTTACATCTGAGAAGAAATCCTGCCAATTTCAGAGAAAATTAATATAAAATTCAGATAAACTATATTGGTTTCAAAATGAAAATCAAGGTATATGGTTTAGTTTCGCGGATCTCTATGAAATCTGCCATCAACGTGCCTCCCCACTGATTTCTTCCTTCCTTCCTCCAGTTCTCACTGTCTTCTCTCTTTAGGTCTCTCTTTTCTTCTCCTTTCTTTCACAGATATTTACTAATTAAATATAAAGCCTATATACCTGTGACTCTTGTAGTTCTATCCCAGAATGGTGTCATCAAAGGAANTATAAAGCCTATATACCTGTGACTCTTGTAGTTCTATCCCAGAATGGTGTCATCAAAGGAAAACAGTCCAAGAACAAAAAGGAGTTTAAAAATAAGGCAAGCCCTTTACTTGTGTCATTCAAATGTCAAGAAGAGAGCACACAGTTCACACCAACACTTCTCAAAATCCCCTTGTATTCTCTCCCATCCACTGTCCTCACACATCCCATGTAACCCCTCACTTCTTTCTGTACAAGCCCCCAGAAAACTTCACTCAACTCTAGCCTTCCTGCTCTTCTCTTGCACTCGTTTTGGTCCCAATTCTTACCATAAAAATCCAGAAGAACCTGTACGGGGGAAGTCTGGGAAGTGATGTATTAGTAATTTTTGTTCAATTACCCCTTCCAAGTGCTTTATGAGTTACATGAAGAAGCACAGACCCTACCTTTAAAAGCCTGTGATAGAATGGGGCATAGTCAACATTTGTTGGACACCTATGACAAGTCAAGCACTGTGCCAAGCACCATGGATATAAAGATTGATAAGTAAGCATCTCTGCCCCTGGGAAGTTGTCAGCCCAGTGTAAAGGTGTTGTACTCTCCTTGTCCTCACACAGATTTGCCACCCCTCTCCCCTGGGTGACAGAGATGCAAAGGATTAATCAAAGCCCATTTCCTCTGAGGAGTGAGACACCCCAAAGGGGTTAACTTCCCAGAACCCTCAAGAGAGAGGCATTCCTCCTCTGGGAAATTAACACTGAGCTGGGGTTCTGTCTCAGTATTTATTCTCCAGGCCAGAAAGTTACAGAAAAGGAACAAAAGTGGAGTCACAGTTAAGTATAGTTTAACAATAGAAGCTGGTAACATCAGTGAAATAACAAAGTGGCATTCACAATGCAATTGGCAAAAGGTTAAGTCAATCCATCAACAAAAACTTGTTCTTAGCAAATACTGTGTTTTCCTGCAGCAGTTTCCTCAGTATTTTTACATAACAGTAAAGTAACTTTTTTAACATATGGATCAGTAGGTTAAGCAAGCAACTTTGCTGTGTTACAATTCTATATCCACAGCAGAGACTTTAGCCTGGGGTAAGTTTCCTGTCTTTTGCAAGGTTAACATTTCTGTATGTAATTTTAAAAGGTTAGGTTAAACCTGAAACTACAAGGCTTTGGAAACTAGGCCCTATGAAATGCATTTGCTTTTCATAAATGTTAGTGTACTCCACACAAAGGGGACACAGAGATAACTATAATGCAATGTGATAAATTCTAAAATAAACTTTACTCAGAAAGTGCTACAGAAACTTGACAGACCCTCCTTAAAAATGGCACATGTACTAGTAGTCTTAGTTAATGATGCTGGCTTTTTCCTCGTTACAGGAACTCCAATCTTGAATTGAAAACAATTCACTGTTTTGTCACTCTCCATACTGCTCTGCCTAACCAGCCCCCAGAATTTTGCAACTTCATTTCTATTTCTAATGATATCCTTTCAATATGTAGTAGGGTCAGGTGGGAATGGTGGCAGAGAAGGGTAAAAACAAAACAAAAACAAACAAACAAAAAAACCTGGCCCTTATCTCCCAGAGGAAAGGAGATATGCAACTGTAAGAAACATGATAGAGTTGTCAGAACTACACGAATTCAGCCTTATGAACTATGAAATATATTGCCACTTTTTGTTGTGTTGCATAACAGTATGGTAATCACA
>NW_007729803.1:39060-54070 GCF_000696425.1 Galeopterus variegatus | reverse complement strand
AAAAAACAAAAAATCCACCACTATGTCCAAGTAATCTGTGTCCTCCCTAATATTTTTACTCATATTCTTCCAATGCCCTAATCATCATACCTGACGTGCTCTGCTCCAATTTCTCCCAATTCTAATCCATCTAATCCACTTTCAGATTCATTATCCAAAACAGTATTTTATCATGTCACTCTCTTTTTAAAAACTTCAATAACTCCCCAATGTCTATAGGATAAAGTTCAAAGTCTTCGGTTTCACAGAAAGATTTTTGAAAATTTGGCCCCAAACTATCATCTTTATTACTTTATTTCTTTTTACCCCTATTTCAACCATATGCTCCAGTCAACTCAAATGCTCAGCTGCCCCAAGAAATACCTACTGATTTATCAGCCTAGCAACCATTTTCCTGAGAACTGCTTCTCCTCCCCTCCAACAACATGATTTCAGTTTCTTTGCCCTTATAAGGCAACCCTGATTGCCATTGGTCATTGATCCAGGGGTGACACCTGACACAAACTGGTCCAAT
Organism: Galeopterus variegatus; assembly: GCF_000696425.1. Classification (NCBI taxonomy): domain Eukaryota; kingdom Metazoa; phylum Chordata; class Mammalia; order Dermoptera; family Cynocephalidae; genus Galeopterus; species Galeopterus variegatus. Next base: position 53,556 of record NW_007729803.1, on the reverse strand, counting down.
GAGTCTTTTCCCTGAGGAATTCAGAATGAAAACAGAGTCTGGGCTCAGTCTGGCTATCATTTTCTGCCACATAAGGAAAAAAGAAGAAAAAGCTGATCTGCAGTGAGAAACAAAGTAAACACGTAAAGAGGAGCAAAAACAGGGCCGGCCCCGTGGCTCACTCAGGAGAGTGTGGCACTGGTAGCACTGAGGCTGCAGGTTCAGATCCTATATAGGGATGGCTGGTGCACTCACTGGCTGAGCATGGTGCAGACGACACCCTGCCGAGGGTTGCAATCCCCTTACCAGTCAAAAAAAAAAAAAAAGGAGCAAAAACAAGAAATTAAAAAATGACTACAGTTCTCAGTCCATTCTGTTCATCTGACCCAGATGCATCTTGCTCTTGGGGCCCAAGAGTCATTGCTGCAGTCATAATAATAAATTTCCCCCTTTTCTTAAGTTATTTTAAATGAGTGAGTTCTGTTGCTTGCATCCCAAAGGAGTTGTACTTAATCTAATTGCATTTACATTTTAAAGAGCATACTCTGTCCACAAGAGAGAAACAGGATGAGCTAATGGAAGAGAACAGAGGCAATGAGACCAGTCAGGAGGCCATAGAAACAGTCCAGGAGCAGAATTTAGTGATGATTGGATATAGGAGGTGAGTACATGTGGCAGGAACTGAAGATGGCCTGAAGGCTGGATGACTGAGTGGGGGAGTGGGAAAGAGAATACTAAAGAATTTGGGGGGTGATAGTGAGCTCAGCTATGCACAAGATAACATATGTGGAACCATCCAGCACACAATTTCTAGGCCATAACAGGTGTTTTGTAGATGTCAGCATCCTAGGTCCTCCCCCACCCCATATGTTTTGCCTCTGCTGTTAGGCTGCAAGCTCCTACAGGGCAGGGATGACATCCTATACACCTCCATTGCCCTCACAGTGACTATTCAGGTCCTTATACACTGTAGACACTCAGTAAGTATTTGTTGATTTCCTTTGATTTTATGAGAGACAGTTTTGTTTTGATTGCTTATAATAATGCATCTTATAAAGTGAACAATCAGAATGGTATTGTATAGACTTGCTTTTTTAGACAAAGAATTGAAAGAATGCTTTGCTCAACACATAATCTTGTTTGATTTCAGAGTAGTCTTGAAAAAAATCTGAATTCTAAAGAGGATCATTTTCTTTTTGATGGAAAAGAAATAAGTAAAATCCGGACACCAAAACAATAAATAAATAAGCTTTTCATTTATAAATATGCATAAATCTGAAAGTGCTGAATAAACATCAATGCACAATCCTCAAAAATAAATCTGAAAGCCGAATACAGATCCTGATTCCTAATATAAACACCAACTAATCAAAGCCAAGAATTTAGATTTTGAAACAGCTACTGCTGCTGAATGTCAATATGTACCTCAGATATAACTAAGCTTTTTAGGAATTAATTTCTTCTTAATTCTCTATACAAAAGATTATTTTCACTGTCCATATGTATTATCTCTCTATACATCATTTCCTCTCTATATATGTAATTATATACAATATGTAATTATTATATAATATATAATTATTATAATACATAATATATTATGTATTATATTAAAGAGACATTATAATACATAATATATTATGTATTATATTATGGATATATTAAAGAGACAGAGAGAGTGCAAATGTGCCAAACATATTAAAATTAAATATTTAAAAATTCATTTTAACTAATTCCCCTACTATGGAGATATACAATCAATCCATGAAAATCATTGTTGGGCAGCTTTTACCAACCTAAATTGAAGAGGAAAGAAAATGAACGATGGTCCATGCATAGCTGCTGCATATGGCCAAAAAACCTGTGCAGACTCTTGGGCACTGATGGAAGAGGACACAACCTGAGAAGAAACCCTCTAACATGGGAAACGTAGGCCACCTTATATAAAATGTGACCTGAGATGCAGTGAAGTACCCACCAACTATGGTGCCCAAAATTCCACCAGTGGGGACTTCTTTTGAGTTGAGGAGAGATGTCTGTTAAAATGCAGGCATCCACTAAAAATGGTAAAGCGCTGACCTGCTGATACCTATAAACACATTGCCATGACCCATTTGTTTTAGTAGCTCCCTATCACCTTACAGAGAACCATAATTTGGCCCTTTGCCCTATCTACTCCTCTCAACCTCATTTCTTGCCATTTTCCTCTTCCTGGTAGGTGGTCTCTGCCTCCATGGTTGGTGACTTCTCAATGTTCCAGGTTTCAAATTAAATGCACTCGCTCAGAAAAGCCTTTCCTCATCAAGAGCACGGACAGCAATCTATTATTCTTTTGTCTATTTTCACTTATTTGTTTGTTGTCTGTCTCCATCAGTAGAATGCAAGTCCCTTGAGGGCGAGGACCTTGAGTATCATATGGTCCATTGAAATCCTAGCTCTTACACAGTACCAAGCACATAGTAAAGTCTCAATAGATATTTGCTAAATGAGCAGATAAATGGTAAAGTGATATAACATTTCTTGAAGTTGGTTTGGCTAAACGTATCAAAAGACATTAAAATATTCACACAGAGTGATCAAATAATTCTAGACATTTATCTTAAGAAAATAATCAGACATGTACAAATTTAGGCACAAAATTTTCATCACAGACTCATTTGTAAAAGGGAAAACTGGAAATGACCTGAATGTCCAGAAATAAGAGAAGTATTAAATAAATGACATTTTAAAAGAATACTTAATGTCATGATAAAATGTCCATGATATAATGTTAAATGGAAAAAGCAGGATAAAAAGAGTTTATACAGTATGATCCCAATTTTGCAAAAAGGAAGAGTATATAGTCACAGAAAAGATTTGTTATATGTATCAATGTACCAAAATATTGATGGTGCTTATCACTAGGTGGTAAATAAGTAGTTTTTATTATTTTATTATTTATTATATTTTATATTTTAAAATACTCTCTACCATGAATATGTATTGCTTTTATAAATGGATGAATTTTTTATAAATGGATACATTTTTCAATCTAAATAAACCCTTAATGTATAAAAAGAGTCTGCTAATTACTGAAAGATTCAACATTTTTGAATGGATGATCAACACTTTTTCCATTCTCTAGTGGTTTTTAACTTATGATATAAGTGAACTTATTTTCAGACTCGGACAAGAGCTGGTGATAGGAGCCATCAGCAAACCAGAGGATGGAAGAAGGCATAAAAATGGCCAGATGGGATGGGGGATGGGGGGTACCACAAAGGAGAAAAAGAGAAGCAAGAAGGGAGATGGGGAAACCCCAAAGATAAACTTCAACTGCTTCCTTCATTCAACAAATACTTACTGAGTACCCACTGGCTCTTGTCTTTTACTAGGCCACAGTGTTTTAAAGATGAATAGAACATAGTTGCACCCTGTGCTGAAATTACAGTGGGGCAGGCAGGTAGGAAAATCAATTACATTAGCACTCAATTATATGATTATACACAAGATGTACTAGGAGTATAGACAAATAGTGCCTCAGTCATAACAAAATGGGAATGGTCAGAAAACACTTCCAAGACAACATAAATTTATGCTAAATCCCAAAGGACACAATACAGAATTCCAGGCAGGTGAGAAAAACATAAGTAAGATATAGAATCATGAAATCACATTGACTGATTTCAAAAAGGGTGCTTTTAGCTGCCTGGACCTCTAACCAGGACCCTGCGTATTGTTGGAAGGTAAATGTCATTTCCTATGGGCTCCATATAAAATGTAGTTGCCTAAATGGCAAGTTTGCAAACTTCCCTGCACAACTTTCATTGTGTAAATCAAGATGTAATTAATATTTATCAACAGTCCGATATGTCTCAGGCATTTTTACCTGTTATTTCATTTATACTCTAAGAGATTTTTTAAATGTTCTTTCTCAGCATCTAGTAGCACATCAGGGTGCATGACTGCAGGTGGCAGCTGGTCTGGAGCAGCCAGACACAGCAGGATATCTGGAGGGCAGAGAAAAGATTTTCTTTGACTTCTATCATCAGCTGATGAGAATCAAGCTGATTTAATATATTGTGTACATGATATAATCAATGCATCACTTTTTTTTTTTTTTTTTAAGATGACCGGTAAGGGGATCTTAACCCTTGACTTGGTGTTGTCAGCACCACGCTCACCCCCTGAGCAACCGGCCATCCCTATATAGGATCCGAACCCATGGCCTTGGTGTTATCAGCACCGCACTCTCCCGAGTGAGCCACGGGCCGGCCCCACTTTTTTTTTTTTTTTTTTAAGATGACCGGTAAGGGGATCTTAACCCTTGACTTGGAGTTGTCAGCACCACGCTCACCCCCTGAGCAACCGGCCATCCCTATATAGGATCCGAACCCATGGCCTTGGTGTTATCAGCACCGCACTCTCCCGAGTGAGCCACGGGCCGGCCCCACTTTTTTTTTTTTTTTTTTTTTTTAGGTCTCAATCTTCTCCCCTTTGAAGGGCATTTAAATTCCATTTGGTGGGATGATGCAGGCAAAGCTGTGCACAGTGGAGACTTAGTTTCTCACCCCTTTGCCTCATGCAATGCCCTAGAGCTACCTTTACACGAAGCCTAGAAGTAAAGAACTAGAGAATCTGCAGCCACTGCCTCTGCTCTTCAAAATCATAAGATCCTGTGTGGCCCATAACCCATATGAAATGATGGCTATAAACACCAACTGAATGAATACTTAGTAAACAAAAAGGTAATAAAATATTTATATTGTTTTACCAAAAGATCCTCTAGGCTACTTAAAAACAAAACAAAACACTTTGCCTTACTTTTAAGCCTTAATCTAAAACTTAAGTCCTGAATGTGCTTTTAAATCTTATTTTGAATAATTTAAAATCTTTGGGAAGAACTCACAATGCCCATATGCCAATGAAATAGCTGAAGAAACTTTTTCACAAAGTAATATGTTAAAATCAATTCAGTTGGCTTCCAGAAGGGGAAGTTACTATATTTTACCCTCACCAGACTAAGTATATTACATGACTCAAGTACATCTATTGATTAAATTTATGTCTAGCACCACTGTCACTGTTTTCACTATATTCAGGACCTATAGAATATGTCTACATAGACATAATAAAGAGTATATATTCTCTCCCTGGTGGATCACATTTCCAGGTACAGAATATTAGATTACAAGCACAAAATTGAGATCCTGCTCAAAAAAGAGAATATTCAGCTACTCAAATATGTTCTTCAATGTTAAAAGAAGGAGTTTTCAAAAAAAGAAAATAAAATTAATAAACAGGCAAAATCTTCAACTTCAAAGGAAGGTGAATTAGAATAACAGTAAGGAATATTTTATTAGTAAAAAATGGTTATTGATGGTGTCACCACCCCACTTTTTCTTTGAGGAATTGTCCCTTGAGGAATTCCAGTGATCTTGGTGGGGCTGATAATCACAGTTGTCCTGTCCCCCCTCCCCATTGGATGAGCATATGACACAGTTCTGGTTAATCAGAGTCCTTCCCCAGGACTGAAATATGAACAAAAGTGGAAAGTTCTTTCTTTCTCTTGACACTGGACCAACAAATTGGAGCTACCTGTTGGTGGTAAACTTCTCCAGTTGTAAGGAAGAAGTCCATTTTCATTAGGAGAGAACAGGTCAACATGTAGAGGAAAGCAAAGAGGTATAGTGAAAGGGAGAGAGAGGAAAAGGGGAAGAGAGAAATAGATCTGACATAATAGTATCATTGATGTTACTTAGTAAAGCCCAAATTCATCCTCTGTACTTTCCCAGTACATGAACCAGTACATTCCCTTTCTCATTTAAATTAGTTTAGGTTAGGTTTTTATTATATGCAATCAAGAGTGCCGACATAGTCCAAAACCATCACCAATTTTGGTGACAATACTCATTATCATGGAGAAGTAATTATGCACGTATATTACTGTTACCTTTTCTTTTGGCTTCATGCAACAGAAATATGACCACAGTTGCTTAACAAAACATGGATTAACTTACTCATGTAACCAAAATTCCAGGAAGGAGTCCAGAGCTGGTGCAAATGTTCAAGAAAATCACAAGCTTCTTCTAGCTTCCTGTTCTACTATCTTAACTTGTAGCTTCCATCCTCAAAATTGCAAGAAGGCTGCTCTACCTGCAGTCATGAAGCAGAAAGGAGGGGAGAAAAGGAAAAGGTATGTGCTAGCTGGGCATGTTCCTTTCAATTGGTCAAAAAAAAGTGTTTCTGGAAGCTGAACCCAGCAACCATCATAGACAAGAACTCAGTCATATGGACACAATTAGCTGCAAGGGAGTCTGAGGAAATGAGGTTTTGACAAATCACATTTGTACAAAAGAAGTCTTTTGTTAATGAAGGTAAGAATAGATATTGGGTAGGAAAATGCAGAGTTTATCTCAGTGGCCTTATAAATTGGTACAATATTTGTGAAAAGCATCTAGACTTACTATAAAAATGTTCATACTTGGTGATCTGATAATACTGCTTCTTGGAATTTATTTGGAAATAATTCAGAATATGAAAAAGCTATATTAAAAAATATATTTATATTGGCAATCTTAAATATAAAAAAACTGTGTAACATCCTAAATAAATAAAAATAAGGAAATGATTATGAAAATTATGTTTGCAGAATATAAATTGTACAGGGATTAAAAATTATAGTTCTTAAGACTATAAAACAAAATGGGGAAATATTTATGATATAATGTTAAGTTAAAAAAATAGACTACATGATTTTATATACACAGAAACTTTACACTCATCAAATATTGCAAAGGAAAAAATTAATTACAAGAAAATACACCAAAATGTTAAAGTGGTTGTATTAAGCTATTGGGGTTATAATTTATTTTTCTTCTTTCCTCCAAGTTATAATTTTAATTATGTTTCCTTTAATAAGTTAATAAAGTAAAACATTTATTTTAACTCAATTAGTTTTATCAGCATAAATTCTTTTTTGAAGTAACTCTCAGATTTATCCAAATTGTCTACAAATTTATGCTATTCTAGCATCTCTCCCATTGTCCTACATAGCACTGGGATCAAAATAGTACCTAATAAATACTTGTTTGTATATTATTAGATGCTAATTTTAAACAGTATTAACAGTGCATTGGTCAGAGTTCTCCCAAGAAACAAAACCAGTAGGATGGATGGATAGATAGAAAAATAGATAGATAGACAGACTGATTGATTTATTATAAGAAATTGGCTTACATGATTATGGAGACTTTCCAAAATCTGCAGAACTGATGTCCCAGTTCAAGTCCAAAGGCCAGCAGGCTTCTGTAAAACCAGAAAGAGTTGATGTCCCAATTTGAAGGCCGTCAGGCAGGAGAATTCTCTCTTACCTGGGGGAAGGTAGGCCTTTTGTTCTATTCAGGCCTTCAATTGATTGGATTAGGCCCACCCACATTACGGAGGGCAATCTGCTTTACTCAGTCTGTGAATTTAAATGTTAATTTCATCCAAAAACTTCCTAACAGAAATACCCAGAAAAACGTTTGACCAAATATCTGGGCACACAAGAATATTCATTGTGAAAAGGACAATTTCTTCAATAAACGTTGCTGGAAAAACTGAATATCCATATGCAGAAGAATGAAACCAGACCCCTGTCTCTGATTATATACAAAAATCAATTCAAAATGGATTAAAAACTTAAATATGAGACCCAAAACTATGAAACTACTAGAAGAAAACATAGGGGAAACGTTTCAGGACATTGGTCTGGTTGAAGACTTTATGAAGACCTCAGAAGCGCAGGCAACAAAAGGAAAAATAGACAAATGGGATTATCTCAAACCAAAAAGCTTCTGCACAGTAAGGGAATCAATTAACAGAGTGAAGAGACAACCTGCAGGATAGGAGAAAATATTTGCAAACTACGCATTCAACAAGGGATTAATATCCAGAATATGCAAGGAACTCAAACAACTCAAGAGCAAAAAAATCAAATAACCCAATCAAAAAAATGGGCAAATGAGATGAATAGATATTTCTTAAAGAAAACATACAATGGCTAACAGGTATATGAAAAAATGCTCAGTGTTTCTACTCATCAGGGAAATGCAAATCAAAACCACTATGAGATATCACCTCACTCCAGTTAGAACGGCTATTATCAAAAAGATAAAAAATAACAAATGCTGGCAAAGATGTGACAAAGGGGAACTTTTATACACTGTTGGGAATGTAAATTAGCACAACTATTATGGAAAACAGTATGGAGGTTCCTTAAAAAACTAAAAATAGAACTACCCTATGACCCACTACTGGGTATATACCCAAAGGAAGGGAAATCAGTATATCAAAGAGATATTTGCACTCCCATTTTTACTGCAGAACAATTCACAATAGCCAAGATACGCAATCAACCTAAGTGTCCATCAACAGATGAATGGATAAAGAAAACATGGTATGTATGCATAAAGGAATACTCTTCAGGGACAAATAAGAATGAAATCCTGTCATTTGCCACAACATAGATGAGCTTGGAGAACATTCTGTTAAGTTAAATAAGCTAGGAACAGAAAGAGAAATCCTGCACGGTCTCACCCATATATAAAGCTAAGAAAGTTATTCATATAGATATAGAGAGTAGAATGGTGGTTACCAGAGACTGGAAAGGTAGTGGATTGGAGAATAGATACAAAATTTCCACTAGATAGAAGGAATAAGATCTAGTGTTCTATAGCACTGTAAGGTGACTATAATTAATAACAATTTATTGTGTACTTTCAATTAGCTAGAAGAGAGAATTTTGAATGTTCCCACCACAAAGAAATGATAAATGTTTGTGGTAACAGAAAATAAATAATTTTTTTAAAAGATCAGTGGTTGCCAGGGTTTCAGGGGAGGAAGGAAGGAGAGAGGGAGGGATGAACAGGTGGAGCACAGAGGATTTTTAGGGCAGCAAAACTATTCTGTATGATACTGTAATGGTGAATACATGACATCATGCATTTGGCAAAACCCATAGAACTGTACAACACAAAGAAGGAATCCTAATGTAAACCTTACTTCATAATGATATGTTGATATTGATCCCTAATTGTAACAAATGTATCACACCAAAGTAAGATGTTAATAACAGAAGAAATGTGTACGGGAGTGGGGAATGTGAACTGTTTGTATTTCTGCCCCATTTTCCTGTAAACTTAAAACTGCTGTAGTCTATTCCTTAATTTTTAAAAATCTGGGCACCCTGTGGCCCAGTCAAGTTGATGCATAAAATTAACCATCACAAACAGTTACAGGTTAAACTGAATTTTTTTTTTTTTTTAAAGATGACCAGTAAGGGGATCTTAACCCTTGGCTTGGTGTTATCAGCACCGCACTCTCCCAAGTGAGCCATGGGCTGGCCCCCAGGTTAAACTGAATGCACTCTCCCAAGTGAGCCATGGGCTGGCCCCCAGGTTAAACTGAATTTATGTCACATGTTCAACTAAACTTACGTATTTTTAGATCACCTAGTGTTTCCTCTGTTTAATGTATGTATGGAGTTTATACATTTTGCATTTGCCCAGCAGGACTTTACCTCCATGACTTTGCTCATTCTGCTCCCTGCACTTGGAATGCTTTTTTTGTAATTACCCTGTTTCTAAATCCTAAGTATCTTTAGGTCCTGCTCAATTGCTGTATCCTTCATGAAGCCTTCTATGATTCCTATTGTATTTATGCCCCCTACACCTGACCACCCCACACAGACACATCAAACTAGAAGTAATTTTTCCTTCTCAACACATACAGTGCTGTGACTCTGCTTCTGTAATGGCATATCCCACATCTACCTTGTCTTATAGATTTTTATGAATAGGTTATTTGGTCTATAAATTTCTTGAGGGAAAGATTCATGTACAATTCAGTCTCAAGTCTCCTGAGTACCTTGCATTGAGTAGATTTTCAACATTTGTTTGTTGAATTAATATATTTTATATTTTCCCCCTAAAACAAAAGGAGTCAATGGTTTTTTGGATTAAAAATAGTTAAAAGACATTTTTAAACTAAGCAATAGAGGTAAAAAAATTATCTCGATAAATTCATGCATTCAGTAGTTTAAGATAAACACACCTTTAGCTGGTTAGAATTTTAGGTCACTTTTTAACAAACAGGCTGTATCTAGTTAACTATAATTTTAAGTATTAATTGTCAAATGCACTTAATGCAAAGTATAGGGAAATTGTTTTGATTATTTTCGTATTTTTCTTTACTGACACTTTTCCCACCTTTGAAGTCTGAATTTAATTCTTTCATCATGCACCCTCATTAGGTAGGTTTATTTTTTGCACTTGTTCTTTACGTAAAGGCACAAGTTGAATAATAAAACTATAATTTAACTGGCCAACCATAGAATATGTTGTTCCTCACCCTTTAGAGAAATCATGCCATCTGTCTATTACATTTTTTCTGCATAGAATCAACAGATCTCCAACAACCAACAGTATGTGCTAGTGCCTTCCTTCAATTTAAATTTCACTACAATTAGTACCATTTACTGTTGACATTCAGCTAATCTCTCAAATTTATCAAAATTTTCAAAGCTTTTCTTGTTTCTCCCTCTAGTGGTCCATAGCACTCATTAAAATGGAAAACCATGTAAGGATGTTCTTAAATGTGGGTGAAAGGTAGGCATGAACATTCATTCAATCTTATTGTAAATGAATGTGGAATGTATTCAAATCTATGTCTCAAACTCTGAGAAATGATTTTTTTGGAATACAATTTCTGTAGATACCACACATAAATACTCTCTATATTTATTCTCTGAATAATAGATACTTAGAATTTACATTAATAATTGCTTAGACGTGCTGTTTAATTAACGTTCTGTGCATTAAAATGTGGTTTTCATACCAAATTACCTGCTATCTTTGCATAATAAAGTGCATCACTAAATAAATTTAATTTTTTTTAGTGTTTCTTTCATTGGCTAATCTTTCTTCCTCCACCCTCCACTTAATTTGCATTGGATCTTTGCTCTTATGTAATGTTCCCCTTTCATCTTCTAATTTCTTGCTTATGAAATGTTATGAAAAACTTGTTTAATTGGAAATAAATTTTAAAATTGCACAATACTTTTGTAAAATCATGAGATGGTCAAACATGAGTGAGATACAGAGGGAATATATGTGTGGATAAGAAACTCTGATTTCAGAGATGGAACTACTGTCAACTATTTTTGAATAGAAAAACTTTTTAATTTTTAATTTATTTTTATTTTTAAAGTCTACAGCACCTGGTATTCCCAAATGGTCTCCCATCCAAGGACTTGCCAGGCCCAACCCTGGTTAGCTTCCAATATTTTTTATTTGTTAAAAGTGGTAAACAGTGAGTCATCTTAAAAAGGAACACTGTCAAACACTTTAAAATAAAGATTGGCTAAATAGTGCCTCCACAAAATTCATGTGTCAAAGTTCTAACCCCCACATATTCAAATATTCAAGCCATAGCACAAACATTCAAACTGTAGCACCCACATTCAAACCATAGCACCCCAGAGCCTCAGAATGCGCTGTGTTTGGAGATAAGACCTTCAAAGAGGTTACTAAGTTAAAATGAAGCCATTAGGGTAGGCCTTAATCCAATCTGACTGGTGTCCTTATAAGAAGAGGAAATTCGGACACACAAAGAGACACCAGAGGTTCACACACATACTTGTGTGTTGTCTTCCCCCTTCCCATCACCCTTAATATAAAATGCAATGGAATTAACATGGTCATAAAGCTGTAGATGATTTGGTCCTACGAATATTCCTATCTCCTCCCTCTCCCTAGCTCTCTGCCCTCTAGTTGTGCTATACTTCTCTCTGTTCTCAAACACAACTGGGGCCTTCTCACAAAGTGTTTCCTTGGCTGGAAGGACCAGTCCCCCCACCCTCATTATTCATGATGTTAGTCTGTTTTCTGTTGCTTATAAAAGGATACCTGAAGCTGAGTAATACATAAAGAAAAGATGTTTATTTCTTATAGTTTTGGAGGCTGGAAAGCCCAAGATCAAGGGTGTGCAACTGGTGAGAACTGTCTTCTTGGTGAAAACTCTCTACACAGTCCTGTGGTGACCCAGAGTATCACAGAGGGACAAGCAAGAGCACACGTTAATTTGCTCACTTGCTCTCCTTATAAAGCTGCTAGTGCCACTCCCATGATAACCCATTTATTAACACATTAATTCATGAATGGATTAATCTATTCATGAAGGCATAGCCCTAATGATCCAATCACCTTTTAAAGGTCCCACCTTTCAAATACCACACTGGGGATTAGGTTTCAGCACGAGCTTTGGAAGGGACAAACCTTCAAACCATAGCACCCTCTTAACTTCTAGTCTCAGCTCAAATGTTGCTTCACCTGGGAAATCTTCCTGATTTCTTGGTCTAGGTCAATTTCCCCTTCTATCACTAAACACAGTTGTCACTATTGGCCTCATAACTATCATTTTCTCCACTAACTCAGCTTCTCAATAGCTAAACCACTCCTGTGTGGTTTACTTCTCTCTCTCCAGAGCCAGCACAGTATTTGGCACACAGCAGGCACTCAAAAAATATTAGTTGGCCATAAAGTGATGCTCTTTTTCAATATCTATACCTCTGTTGAGGAATTGAGACATCAATTGGCTTAGTTGGAGAAGCCACACATGTCAAATGTGCAGCTGTCTTTCCCGGCAGGCTCTATTTTCACTGGCACCTATAGCTTCCCAGGATATGTAATATAAAGGAAGGATGACTAACAATAGATCTCTAAGTTCCTCTTCTAGAACCTGCCCCATGTGACCTGGAGGATGTCACACAAGCTGAGCCCCCAGGATATGTCTGTATCCCAGACCATCTGAAAGCACTTCTGTAAAATGGTGTTCAGAGGGGAACTGTGAAATAGCTGAGCAAACTCTTCAGTGTTCTGAATTGCAGCCAAGATCATTTACAAAAATAACTTCTGGAATGTTAAAGGGGGTATTTTAAAACTAGAAATGTAGTAGGAGGAACATGTACTTTCAAGTAGGAATCTGAAATGTTCCTCATGTTCTGATAATCTTGCTGAAGTGGGAGGTCATTAGCTAAGGTTATAAAGGAAACAAACACCTCAGGGTGCTAAAATGAAGGACTTCACAGAGATGAAAATTAACGTTTTGCTCTGAGTAGCCATCTCTTAAAAGTTTTTCTTTCCTCTGGGGCCTCCTGGACTTCCAGCTCATGAATCAGGATAGTATACATTTTCTTTTTCTAAGAGACTCAGTGTTCTATTATCTGCCATAAGAGAAAGTATTTGTCACCTACATCATCCATGTAGGTCCCTGAACCGCTTGGTACCTCCAGAGATGTCTGAGACACAGTATTCCTGATCCTGATGTATAAAACAATTCTGTGTGGAGGTCTTGCTTCAAGGCGGTGGACCGCTTCATGATGGTTGCTGATTAGCAAAGACAGGTGTGAAAAAGTCAACCAGCAGGGTGATCTGATATTACCATTTTTGAATTTTAGTACTGTTTATATTCCAAAGTTTTAAAAAAATTACTATATGCCTGTTATGTTCATATATTTTATCTCATTTAATCTTCAAAATAACCTGCAATGGAATATGAGACAACTATTGAAATGATGATACAATGTACATATATTTATTAACATACTGATTTATCAATATGGAAAACATTTGTAACATATTATTAAATGGAAAGGGTTACCAAACAGAATGCACGGTGTGGTCCCATTTTTATATAATCATACATAAATATTTAGATGCATATACCACAGCAAAAAGCCTATTGAGTCAAGCACTTTTTTAAAAGCCTTTTAAGATAAATAAGTGACATCTAAAACTTAGGGACTCTAAGCCATAGGACTGAGGCCATATCTTATACAAATAGTAAAACCGAGATTTAAATACAGGTATATATGAAGGCAAAACTCCAAGCCCGTTTTTCCCTTTACTAAGTTACTTCTTTGGTCACTCTTGAACCAGTGACTCAGGCTTCCTCAGGGGAATGCTTTATTTATGAAATAAGAATATCTATCCAACATTCCCTAAAGGCCTCATAAAAATGAGATTCTGGTAGCCAGTAGCGAACTCTTTGTGTCCAAATTGGGTATGGCCGTAATGCCTCCTTACTCATATTAATTAAGCCACAGTAGGCCTCAGTGGCCTTAGTTTTTATATGGTTCCTATGCACAAATTGGAAGAAAAACATAAATGAGCCACATTTGACCATGGCTGTCATAAGGATATCACAGAGGATGAAATTTTCAAGTAAAAGAGTGTATTAAACTGTTTAATTTCATTCATCTGAATATCTCTGTACCTGTGATAATTAGATCCTAATCTCACTCAAGGACCATTTTACATTGTCTTAAGTTACTGTATTTTGCTTATCTGGCGATAGAAATATCTCATTTTCATCACAAGGATGGAGAAGGAAAAGGAATATATGATTCATAAGACAAGGAGCTCTGAGTTCTTTTTTTTTTTTTTTTTTTTTTTTTTTTTTTTGACGGGAAAGGGGACCCAAACCCCGGGGTTTGGG
>NW_007729803.1:26006-38125 GCF_000696425.1 Galeopterus variegatus | reverse complement strand
GCTCTGGGTTTTTTTTTTTTTTTTTTTTTTGTCTTTTTTACTGACGGGTAACGGGATCGCAACCCTCGGTGTTGCGCCCACACCACGCTCAGCCAGTGAGCAGGAACCGGTCTCCACATGGGATCCGAACCCTCGGCGGGAGCGCCGCCGCACTCCCAAGCGGTGCACTCTCCAGTGTGCCACTGGGCTGGCCCAAGGAGCTCTGAGTTCTGGTTTTAATCACCTTCTGATAATTGTGCTTTGAAATAAGGAAAAGAAGAGAAGACACTGGGATGATGGGAGAGGACACCGAAAGATGAAAATAAAATGAGCCATGAAAAAGGCTGATTCTGATGTCAAAAACTTAAAGAGGACTTCCTGTCCAACTGGCAAACAATAATAAATATTTATGTTCGGGAATCGATCCTTACTAGTTATTTTAAAGTCAAAAAAGTTTGTTAAGGAATTGTCATTCTAAGGGTTGGGATCCCCATATTGGCCAGTCACCAAAAAAATAAAAAGTTGTATTCTAGATTCCAGTTGTCTAGTTGTCATCAGTAGAAACTAGGTTTGAAAATTATATCCTACTTGGTTTGGCAATATCAAAGTAAATACATGTGTAGGAAACTCCTCTTTAGGAAGTCAGAAACCATATTAATATTGCTTGTTCCATTTTAGTTTTAACATACAATACTTAAATGTCAAATGTTTTCCTTCTACTGGATAGTGGATATTTATAACACACTATAAAATAAGAATACATTTCTTAAAGAAACCATCCCTTAGACCTGCACTGTCCAATATGGCAGCTATTGGACACTCGAAGTGTGGCTAGTTCAAACTGAGATGTGCTTTAAGTTTAAAATACACATTAGATTTTAAAGACTTAGACCAAAAAGAGGCTGTAAAATACCTTATCAGTAATTTTTGTATTGATTACATGTTGAAATGATCATATTCGGATATACTGGGTTATAATAGTATAAGTGAAATATACTATTAAAATTAATTCTACCTATTTTTACTTTTTTAACGTAGCTTCCAAAAATTTTTTTAATGTGGCTCATGTAATATTCTATTGGACATCTCTGCCTTAGTTTTTCACCTCTAAATAGTTCCTTGCATCAGGAATACGGGTATCGGATTTTACTCCTATCTTCTTGGAATATCTTGGGCTTATAATTTACTTTAAAAGATGATCCAAAATGTAGAACTTTTGAAAGTATGGTTAACAAAATGGAGAGTTTGAAACTAATGTGCACAAAAGTAGCATATATGCATCTCAACCCCTTTCACTTCTTTCCATCTTCAGCATCTCTATCTATTGCATGGACTCATATGATAGCCTTTTAACAGAGTAGCAGATCCTCTTTGATACCCACCCAGGACTCTTTGTCTTTACCATTTCCATTTTTCTTGGCCAGACTTCCTTCTGCTGGAACCTACTTTTTTTTTTTCTTTTTTCCCCCCAAAAAAACTTTCTCTTGCCACAGAATCCTATTCTGCTCACGTGCGTGGCAGAGGAAGTACCAAGAAATTAACAGCCCCCTGGAACATCCCCCAACCAGTAACCAGCAGGAGTTAGTGTGTAAACACCATAACTCTTCACCCCTCAGGCTGGTAACCCAGAGTATGTGTTCTACACCATTTCCCAGAGTTCCTCGGTGGGATTAAGCTTTGATTACCCATAGCTGTAACTAGTTCAGTAATTCACCCTTTGTTGCTCCTGCCCTTCTCTCTCTCTTCCCCACCCCTTATCAGGTTTCCTGGGATCACTTAGCAAATAAGCTACTTGCCTTAGGATCATTGTCTCAGGGTCTACTTCTGGGGGAACCCAAACTAAGATCCTTGGTCTTCCCACTTCCACTCTCACCCCTCACCAACTCATTCTCCACCTCAAAAGCTGGGCTATCTTTTTAAACTATTGCTGTGACTTTATCACTTCTTAATTAAAACCTTTCAGTGATATCCCACTGCTCTTAGAATAAAGACCATCCTTGGGCTGGCCAGTTAGCTCAGCTGGTTAGAGCATAATCTTATATTGCCAAGGTCACAGGTTTCGTTCCCTATACTGGCCAGCCACCAAAAAAAAAGAAACTGTCC
Source organism: Galeopterus variegatus (assembly GCF_000696425.1). NCBI lineage: Eukaryota > Metazoa > Chordata > Mammalia > Dermoptera > Cynocephalidae > Galeopterus > Galeopterus variegatus. Next base: position 36,043 of record NW_007729803.1, on the reverse strand, counting down.
AATACTTTAGTTTTGAGGTTTTTTGATGTTAGTTCCAAAGAATGTTTTACTACCTGAGTCCCTTTGAGACATTCTAGAGACCGTGCCATCACTCAGAAGTACTACACCTCAAAAATCTTAAATTCCAATATCCCACACCTGACCACAGTCTTCAATGTTTATACAAACCCTAGTATCCTGCCTGCGCTAATAACTCCAGTCCCTCTGGCATTTTTCTCCCACATGGCAAACTCATGGCTTTGCAGGCTCCCTGCACCTAAACCTACAGCAATGTCATTTCTACTGATCTCTTATTGGCACTCAACTTGGCTGGCCTTCTTTCCTAGTAGTATTAGCTTGGGAACTGTCAGCCCTGATATTTTGATAATCTGCTTCTGCTCCTACACCCAGCCTGGAAGCAAATGTAACAGGTGAGCTGCTCAGAATTTAAAATTTGCGTGGTGAGGTCTTTCCCTCCTTCCCAGGAGGATAGACCCACAAATAAGCAGTCCCTAATCTCAAACAGATTCTTAATAGCACTCAATAATTTTTTTATATGGCTATTACTTTCATAGGAAATTCTAAACCTTCATCGCTCTCCAGCTTCCTGCATTTGCTTACTCTCAGCAGATTACCTTGGGTCTGAATTTGCAGAGAAACAAATTTATCCAAACCTTAACTCTTTCACTCCTGTACAAAGTCTGTCCTCCACCTATGCTCCAAAGCCTAAACCTGCCTCCCTTGAGACTGTACCTGAATCCAAGTCCTTACATAATCAATACCTAGGCCAATTTCCCAGCCTTACCTCCTGCCTCTCCTCCAGCTGCATCCTGCCTGCAGTTCTGGGAACTCTGTCTGGAGAGGATCTGGAGCCCAATGCGGTAGATCAGATCCAGTAAGGTCACCCGCTGGGAGCAGATCCCAGGAAAGAGTCTCTTGAACAAGGCTGAATTCCTGTTTCCAGAAATGCTATCATAACAAGGACCCTGCCAAGGAGGAGAACCCAAGCCATAAAGCATGAAATGAAGTTGAAAAGTCATGAGCCAAAGATTCCAATAAATTTATTTCCCAATAAATGAGTAGGCCCAATTAGGAGAGCAAGAGCAAATAGGAGGTAGAAAGGGGCCAACATGCAGGAAACAGACATGGAGCAAGATGTGAGTTAGGTTCAGGGTAATGCTCCTACTCTTGATCAGCTGACTCCCTCATGTCATTCCAGTCTCATTAAATGTCACCTACAGAGAGACCTTTCTGGACTGCCCCATCTAAAGTAGCCACTTAGTCACTCATATTTCCATGGTTTAATGCTCTGCATAGTACTATAGTGCTAGCTGATGTTTCTCTTCTTTATGTGTTTTTTTGGGGGTTACTGTCCTTCTCTCCCTACGAGAATGTCAGCTCCATGAGAACACAGTTCTTACTCTGTATCCTCAGTGGAAAGAATAGTGCTTCAAATACAGTAAATATTGGATGAATAAATTAAATCTCAAAAACAGCACTGTTTTTAAAGATCTCCAGTTGATTCTGACTTCAGCCAGGCTGGTAACCACTGGGCTCATAACTGCATTGTTCCCACTATGCTGGCATCTGGAGGATGTTGAGAAGGACTTTGAAAAACACAGAAACAGCCAGACAAATGAAGCCCTGCCTCTTTGGCTATGCCTTTAGTGATTCTGACTTCAGCCAGACTGGTAACCACTGGGCTCATAACTGCATTGTTCCCACTATGCTGGCATCTGGAGGATGTTGAGAAGTGACTTTGAAAAACACAGAAACAGCCAGACAAATGAAGCCCTGCCTCTTTGGCTATGCCTTTAGCCCTGCTATTTCCAAGGCCTAGAATATGATCTTCCCAACATTCCTAAGCTATTCTGTTCAGGTATCATCTTTTAAAATAACTATAAGCATTAAGGGCAATTTTTTTTGAATTATTTGTTTTCACCAGTCTCAAACACTGTTTGGCATACAAAGATACTCAATAAATTTCTTGAATTGCACTGCACAGAGATTTGCTCCAGCCCACTGGGCTTCCTGGTGTTCTCTGCTACAACTTACATATGAGGGTACTTCAAAAAGTCTGTGGAAAAATAGAATTAAAAGATAATATGGGGCTGGCCAGTTAGTTCTGTTGGTTAGAGCATGGTGCTGATAACACCAAGGTCCAGGATTCAGTCCCTATACCAGCCAGCTGCCAAAAAAAAAAAAAAGGAAAGCTAATACAAATCTTCCATGAACTTTTTGAAGTACCCTTGTAATATTAATATTAGCTATCATTTACTTAATACTTACCATGTGCCTGGTAGTATGTTAAGCCTATAGAATCTCATTTAATCCCCACAAGGATACTTCGAGACTTGTGTTATTTTTAAACTAAAAAGGAGGAAACTGAGACTCAGAGGGGTTATATATATGATAAGTAGCATAGTTTGGATTTATATCTAGGGTTTTGTTTTCTATCCTAAACCACCTTGTGCAATCAATATAGTGCCCACAAGCAGTGCATCAGTATTTTTAGTGTACATTATGTCTGCCTTAACTCCTTTATTAACTAATAATGGGATATGGGACAAATTTTTAAATATCTCTAAGGGTCTTCTTAGTCTCTTCACCCATAGAATGGGAGTTAGATGAAATTAACTCCTTAGTCTCTTCCAGCTCTAAAAATTATATGCATCTATAAGTTCCCAGCCTTTCAAGCATTTGATTCAGAACACCATCTGCTTCTGCATTTCTGTGTACTCTGTTTCATACTGTGGTTACATCAAAACAATATAAAATAGTTTCAATTTCCATGAGTTCTTTTCTTGAAACCACCTGACAATTTGAAATATGAAAAGCAAACTGAATGGAGCCACATCACCAAAGCCACAGAAGAGAAGTTACTTTCTCAAACAGTCTGTATATTTCCTAACAGTTAATATCATTGGTTTAATTCCCTATGGGCAGAAAATACTAATGAGAGTATTTCTGAGAAGTGTTATGGAAGAATTAAATTTTAGGCTGTCTAATGGTGGTACCAGCCCTAGTGCATGTTTTGGGGGGGAAATTAAATAAAAGTTCCTAATATATTTATTTGTGAATTAAATTTTGCTAATTGTAGAATTAAGAAATATAGAGTTGGGGAGAAGAGAAAGAATCTGGTCCAAATTTCTTTTTTTACTGATGAGATAACATAGGAAAGAGCCTATGTTCTTGGCGTAAACCTACTGTGATTCATTTAACCTCCCTGTGTCTCAGTTTGCTATTCAGAATTAGTGGGTTCGGACCAAATAATATCTCAAGTTGCTTCTGGATCTGTGAATAAACCCAAAAAGTATGAAAACCTAGCAAGAAATCTCTTTTGAAATGCTATAGCAAGTTTGAAAACTCATCCTTAACCACAAAGAAGATCAGTTCTTAGGTTGAAATTCACCTGCATGAATGAGTTAAGAACTAAAATTTAAGCCTATTTTTAATAAGACTACAGTCTAGCAGTGAAAGCTTTAAAATTCTAAGTCTAACCCAGACTCAATAACGGTTTTGATTCCCCCAGCTCTTCACCACTGAAGCTAGGCAGTGGTTTTGATGTATTTTCTCCACTGGAGGTGAAGAAATGAAGAGAAATGCATGCAGGAAAGAAATCAGGACACTGAGGTCAGCACAGAAGTGGATCCAAAAACATTTCAGAAATGGGTTAGAGAGAGGAAAATAGAAAATGCAGGACTCAGTCAGTAATGGCTCATAAATGCAGTACCTGGGTTGTAAGATTTCTTATAATGAGATCATCTTCTAGGATATGGTAACCAACTCTATGTTTTCTCCAACCATTCTCAACAATTGTACAAATACAGACCATTCTGCCTGTCATTCTTCATCTTTCCAAACTAAATAACATAAATCTTTGACCTGTCCTCATACATTCCATTTCAATGTGAAACTCAGTGTTTAAGTTTTTCTTTCTATTCATTTTCTCTCCAGCAAAATTAGGTAGCTCAATTCCAGGTTCTATTTTTGTCCATGCCTGATTTTTACCCCCTCCCTGTGTACCCGACACCATCCGTCCATATGCTAATAAACACTCTACAGTTGAGGCAGAGTGGGTGCCTGGTGAGATGACCAAATATGAGAAGATAATTTTTAGTCAGTGTTTTAAGAATACATATATATGTGTGTAAAAATATGGAATGCATCACAAATTTGCATGTCTTCCTTCTGCAGAGCCTATGCTAACCTTCTCTGTATTGTTCCAATTTTAGTACATGTGCTGCTGAATCAAGAACTGCTTATGGTATTTTTAAATTCTCCTCTTAAAAAGGGGAAATGATTTGAAGTACTCATCTCTCTACTTCCACCTCTACAGTGGTACATTCCACTGAAAAAGGAACAAGGAAGAGTATGAAGACCTCACAGAATATTTAAATAGTAGGTCCAAGGTTGGAGAATCGCATCAGCCAGAAGAAAGGCAAATGAAACGAAGGCAAAGTGTCACTGATTTTTGCCTCTGTCCCTAGAGAGAAGATTGCTGATATAGAGTCACTTTGTCCTGCTCAAGACCGTCTGGCATGAAGATGTAGCTCTGAGGTAAGAGTCCTTGAGCCAGCAGGTTTCTCCCAGTGCCATCATCTGCAGGCTTACTCCAGATCAGCTTCCTGAGGTTCCTGTGGCCCTTCCCCACAACAGCAGCACAGTGTCACCAGGTGGAGGTGGGGTCTTCCTGAAAGCTGCTTGTGCCAAAGGTATCATTACATCAAAGCCTCAAAATACCTCTAAATCTGAGAGCTCTGACCGAGTCGATGGACATTTAGATTTTTTCAGAAATCCCTAGAGGTACTCTAGAATTCAATACAGATGCTTTGGGAGGGAAAGAAAAGTAGTCTGCAGCATTAAAAGGGAAAAATGAGGATTTTTCTGGCCTTAATTTAACAAGTGGAGCAAAATAATAGGTAAAAATTATTGAGTGCTTACTATGTGCCATGAAGGGAGCTAAGAAATTTGTATACATTATCTCATTTGGTCCTCATAAAAAATCACAGGAGTTTAGAAGGCGAAAAAGGCTTAGAGAGTTAAGAGTCTTAAGGTCACAGAGCTGGTAAATGGTAGAGGTGGGATCCAAACCCAGGCCTGTGGGATGACAGAACCTGAACTCTGCCCCCAATAATCTATACTGAAGCACTTTTAAACCATTTAAAAAGATGTTTAAGGATAGAGAATCCTCTGTAATCCCGGTTATATACAATAAATCAAAGTTCCTAGGAAGCTTTTTATAATATTCAGAACCCCCACCGACACTGATCAGAAAAGTTTTACTTTGATTTTGCTCAAGTCCTACATTACTTTCAGATGCCCTTCTAGAACTCAGCCACACAATTTTTTAAAATCTTCTCTATAATTCAGGCACCCAGTTTCTCATATGAGCATATACAAAATAGACCACACACATAGAACACAGACACACAATCACACATACACACATTCTAAGAGAAACACATGAAGACCACAGACACACACATACAGACACCACACAGTACACACACAGCAATCACACAAACACACCACGGATACACATACACAGAGTTCCACGCACGTACCCCATGAATAAAAACACATACCACAGAGACACATAGACTGTATACCCACATACATACACACAAATGCACCACAGATACACAGAGAAACCGCAGTCACATCTGCAGACACACACACGGACTACACACACACAGTATGGGAAATTCTCCAGGGGATTTCATTTCTCCTCATGTACCCACGCCCCAGTATCCATTCAGTTTTCACCACATTCATCATCTCATTCACATCTCACCTCCTGCTGCTGGTCTGTTCTCTCCATCCCACTCCATCCCAAATAGAGAATACAAGCTCTTTTCCTTCAATTCCCCAGAACCACCACCAACACGAGACAGTTGTGGGTTAATGAGGAGAAGAGACATTAAAANGGGATGACAGAACCTGAACTCTGCCCCCAATAATCTATACTGAAGCACTTTTAAACCATTTAAAAAGATGTTTAAGGATAGAGAATCCTCTGTAATCCCGGTTATATACAATAAATCAAAGTTCCTAGGAAGCTTTTTATAATATTCAGAACCCCCACCGACACTGATCAGAAAAGTTTTACTTTGATTTTGCTCAAGTCCTACATTACTTTCAGATGCCCTTCTAGAACTCAGCCACACAATTTTTTAAAATCTTCTCTATAATTCAGGCACCCAGTTTCTCATATGAGCATATACAAAATAGACCACACACATAGAACACAGACACACAATCACACATACACACATTCTAAGAGAAACACATGAAGACCACAGACACACACATACAGACACCACACAGTAAAAGTAGTCTGCAGCATTAAAAGGGAAAAATGAGGATTTTTCTGGCCTTAATTTAACAAGTGGAGCAAAATAATAGGTAAAAATTATTGAGTGCTTACTATGTGCCATGAAGGGAGCTAAGAAATTTGTATACATTATCTCATTTGGTCCTCATAAAAAATCACAGGAGTTTAGAAGGCGAAAAAGGCTTAGAGAGTTAAGAGTCTTAAGGTCACAGAGCTGGTAAATGGTAGAGGTGGGATCCAAACCCAGGCCTGTGGGATGACAGAACCTGAACTCTGCCCCCAATAATCTATACTGAAGCACTTTTAAACCATTTTAAAAGACACAATCACACATACACACATTCTAAGAGAAACACATGAAGACCATAGACACACACATACAGACACCACACAGCACACACACAGCAATCACACAAACACACCACGGATACACATACACAGAGTTCCACGCACGTACCCCATGAATAAAAACACATACCACAGAGACACATAGACTGTATACCCACATACATACACACAAATGCACCACAGATACACAGAGAAACCGCAGTCACATCTGCAGACACACACACGGACTACACACACACAGTATGGGAAATTCTCCAGGGGATTTCATTTCTCCTCATGTACCCACGCCCCAGTATCCATTCAGTTTTCACCACATTCATCATCTCATTCACATCTCACCTCCTGCTGCTGGTCTGTTCTCTCCATCCCACTCCATCCCAAATAGAGAATACAAGCTCTTTTCCTTCAATTCCCCAGAACCACCACCAACACGAGACAGTTGTGGGTTAATGAGGAGAAGAGACATTAAAAATTGATTAAAACTGAATATTACACATTCGTATTTTTAAATCCCCTGTGTCGTTTCTGTTTCTCAGAATATCTCATTGACCCGTTCAGGCCTCCTAACCTCCTACCAGATTTTTCCTGTCCGCTCTCTTCTACAGCTCATACAGCCTCTTTCTCAAGCTCTCACTCCTTCACTCACCATAGCCTGTCCACTCCATATCCTTCAGACTCCACTTTTTGTTCCCAAGGCAGACTACTAAGGTATTTTCTTGAAGAGAACTATTTTTCTACTTCAGATAAAAATTTTGCAACTTCCTTAGAAGGCAGAATTAACTTAAGGCAGTTGTAGTTTTAAATAGCAGTCGTTTTATGTCTTCTCTCTATGTATTCCCAGAATGTTTTTGCTTAGTGAAAAAAAAAAAGCATCATTACCAATATCCTCTGGTTTATCCAATTTATCAAAAACCAATTTGTTGATACTGTGACTCTGTTACAATAGCTATTTTCAAAAACATTCTCAGGTTTATATTTTTGATACTATAGGAACCATTATGCAGGAATTTGGATATTTTAGATAATCAAATACTCTGATTCATGGAGTATCAAAAACATTACCTATGAATTACCAATTTTCAAAGAAGTAATATAAAACAGCTGTAGGGTTCCCCACCTACCACAATGGAGGCATGGTGGGAGATGTTGATGGAGAAGACATTTAGCCCTTCTAACCCTCACTTTCTCCTCTTTTTAAAGATTTGCCTCGTAGGATTTGTGAGGGAAAAAAGAAATGATTTTTATAGAAAGTTCCGGGCATGTAACAAATATTGGATAAATGTGAGTTCCTTGACTTATTTCCCTCTTCTTCCCTCCCCAGGTAAGAAAGAACTACTGTTCCAGTATATCCTACAAAATACTTTCCTCTTTCATTGATTCTGAAGTCATTTCACAATCATGCAGTGCCTTAGGGCTCCCATATGAATCTCAGTTCTTATGTTATGTGCTGAATATTAGAATACTAGGTAATAGTGTTTATTATACATAGTTACCTCAAGAGAGAAATCTAATTATAGCATCCCATGATTACTAATTTGTAACAGTTGCTGTTATTTTCGTTATTCAAGTTCATTAGCAATATTTTCCCTGACCAAGTCTTAGTCAAGTAAAACTGATTCTACATTGCCTTATTCAAGAAGTTGTGCCTATCAAGAAGGGTCCGGCTTCTGGTTAATGTCCAAATAGAAGATTTTTAGCTACATAAGTTAATTACCTAATTGTCAAAATGCCCCAACTTTTATTTCTCTTTCACATTTATTTAATTTCATCTGTAGCATTTCTAGTTTTGGTGTTCAGATTAATCCTCATACAACATAAAATATAGAACTTAGAAAAATATTTGATTTGTATTATTCTAGAAACATTATGTTTGCCACTGTTAAAATATTATCCTGGGTACTATTACTATGCAAAAATTACTATCTTAATTTCTACATTTAATCTTTTATTTTTTTATGTTATTTTCAGTTTCTCATTCCACAGGTGATTATGGATCTGAACAACTCTACTGATTACCTGACCAATGTTTCTACTTTAGTAAGAAGCAGCACTCACCTTCTAACTCCTGCCTCAAAAATGATCATTGCCCTTCCTTTATTCATGTCATTTGTAATTGGTACCATCATCAATGGCCTCTATCTATGGGTGCTAAAATTCAAGATGAAAAAGACTGTCAATACTCACTTATATTTTCATCTCATTCTTTCATATTTTATTTCAACATTGATTCTGCCATTTAAAGCTGCCACTTATCTTCAGGACAATCATTGGACCTTTGGAACTGCCTTGTGCAAGGTCTTCAATAGCACTTTGTCACTGGGGATGTTTGCCTCTGTTTTCTTCCTCTCAGCCATCAGTCTTGATCGTTATCTTCTCACCCTTCACCCAGTGTGGTCCCAGCAGCACCGAACCCCACGCTGGGCTTCCAGCATCATCCTGGGAGTCTGGATCTCTGCCACTGCCCTCAGCATACCCTATTTGATTTTCAGGGAGATACATCATGACCATAAAGGAAGGGTGATCTGCCAAAATAACTATGCTGTGTCTCCCAACTGGGAAAGAAAGGAGATGCAAAAATTAAGGCAATGGATTCATGTAGCCTGTTTCATTGGCCGCTTCTTGCTGGGCTTCCTTCTGCCTTTCTTCGTCATTACCTTTTGTTACAAAAGAATAGCCAGCAAGTTGAAAGAGAAGGGCCTGTTTAAATACAGCAAGCCCTTCAAAGTCATGATGACTGCCATTATTTCTTTCTTTGTGTGTTGGATGCCCTACCATGTATACCAGGGCTTACTTCTCATGAAGAACCAGTCACTACTTTCAGATTTGACTATGATACTAACAGTGCTAACCATTTCTTTTAATACTGTCTTTTCTCCCACATTCTACCTGTTTATTGGGGAGAACTTCAAAAAGGTTTTCAAAAAGTCCATTCTTGCTCTGTTTGAGTCAACATTCAGTGACGATTCTTCTGCAGAAAGGACACAAAACCTAAATTCAGGAGCCCAAATTTAAATTCTGGATCCTTAAGCAAACATGGACTCTGTCAATTATACCACTAGAGATACACCCTCTGCTTTTGTATACTGTAGTCCCTATATTAGAAAGACATCTAGGGTGTACTATAGTTAGATCTATGAATATTAAAAGAGTTATAAGAAAACAAGCAACAGGTCCTGTTGCAAATGTGACTTTTTAAATTCTGTTTTTATTGTGGTAAAATATATGTAACATAAACTTTGCTATTTTCACCGTCGTTAGTATATATTTCAGTGGCATTAATTATATTCACGATGTTGTGCAATCATCACCACTATTTCCAAAATTTTTCATCATTTCAAAGAGAAACTCTGTAGCCGTTAAGTATTAACTCCCC
>NW_007729803.1:24486-25518 GCF_000696425.1 Galeopterus variegatus | reverse complement strand
TCACCGTCGTTAGTATATATTTCAGTGGCATTAATTATATTCACGATGTTGTGCAATCATCACCACTATTTCCAAAATTTTTCATCATTTCAAAGAGAAACTCTGTAGCCGTTAAGTATTAACTCCCCCTTCCCTCTCCCCAAGTCACTAGTAACTTTCACCCTACTTTCTGTTTCTGTGAAGATGCCTATTCAAGATATTCCATATAAGTGAAATCATACAATATTTGTCCTTTTGTGTCTGGCTTATTTCATTTAGCATAATGTTTTCATGGTTCATTCATGTTATAACATGTATCAGAACTTTATTCCTTTTTATGGCTAAATTATATTCTGTTGTATGTATATATCACATTTTTAAAACCCTCTTTTGATGAACACTTGGGTTTTTCTACCTTTTCACTACTGTGAATAAAGCTATTGTGAATAAGTGAACGTTTGTGTGCAAGATCTGCATGAGTCCTTGAAATCTACAAAGAGTAGAATTACTGGATAATCCTATGGTAATTCAAGTGGTAACTCTATGTTTAACTCTTTGAAGAACCATCAAACTTTTCAGTTTGCACCACGTTACATTACCACCAGCAATGTACAAAGATTTCAGTTTCCTCACATCCTTGCCAATACTTGTTATTTTCCTTTTTTTAAAGTTAGTCATCCTAGTNTGGATTTGAACTTTCTGTCATGGAATCTTCTAGAAAATAGACATTTGGACAGAGCTCCCTCTTTATTTAGATAACATCTAAATCATTAACTGATATGGACAAAACATAAAAGTGACAAGGCACTCATCTTGTCATATTCGTATTAAAGTATGAAGACATTTATAATTTAATATTCTGAGTATGAAGACATCTAAACGGTCTCTTTTTCTTACAGATTAATCTGTCTCCAAAATATGGGACTAAGACAATTATAATGTTTAAGAATCTGCCCGTCCTAGTATATTTAATTTTTATCAGCACCACACTCTCCCTTTTTTTTTTTTTTTTTAAAAGATGACCGGTAAGGGGATCTTAACCCTTGACTTGGT
>NW_007729803.1:15077-23276 GCF_000696425.1 Galeopterus variegatus | reverse complement strand
TAGCAGCTACAGAGTTCCTTTTGTCTCCTCCTCAAACCTGCTACAATAACAAATAAAGAACATGCACTAGAACATGGGGCTTTCGTGGTGTTTGTTGGCCATATGCTATAGCTCCTTACAGCTATCTGTGTATGCTTCAAGTTGTCTTTTTCATGAAGTCTATTTTTAGGGCTCTTTTATGTACTTTATTCTATCTCTTTATGGACTGTAAACACCCCAGGGACAGAAAGAAGCCTATTGATTACAGTGTTTCTTTTCTATAACATTGCTTCTATAACACAGTTGATAGCCAATAAAAGATATTTAATGAAAATTGAGCACGGGCAATCACAATATGTGAAGCACTACGTAAACATACTGTAAAGAGTTATTTCTTTTAAAGACGTCACTTTAAAGTTTAAAAAATAGGGTTTAAACTTAAGAAAATTCCCCCCAAATGTATTTTTTAACCTCCTATAATACTATGGTTAACTTTTAGAAAATCTGCTCATTTTAAATGTGTTGATTTCATCAATCTCCTTGCCATTTGGAATTATCAGGACCCAAGAGGTTTATAAACAAGGAATTAGTGGCTTTGCTTTGTGGCTTTGATGCATGGAGACAGTGTTTCAAAGCGGTGTGCCTATTAGCATCTAATTATATAAACCTGCTTTATTACATCAGTATCAAACTGGCTCAAGAAGAGAAGACAGTGGTGATTAGAGATGTGTTTTTAAAAGCTTTTTCCTGGAGAAGTGGCTCTTTGTTTTAACAAGATGAATGGGCTGCCTAACTGCTAACATATGTGAGAGGGGTTAGGGTGTGGGGTAGAGTGGTGTTGTACAAAGCAAACCTGATTCCACATCCCTGAGAAACTATGGGGCAACAATTACTTACTAGTATAGTGTTTGTAGCTGGCATTGTAGTAGGCTCTGGGGATACAAGAGTGAATAAGATACAGTCCTTGTCCTCAAGGAGCATGAAGTCTAATACAGTGGTTTTGAATTTGGCTTTAAATTATAATAATCTAGGATGCTTTTTAAAAAAGAATTCCAGTGTCTCGGCCTTACCCAAACTGATTAAAACCAAAATCTCTAGGGGCAAGACCCAGGAATCAGTATTTTTTAAAAGTTCTCAGATTAACTCTAAAGTACAATCAGGATAGAAAACCTCTGTTTAGTAGGAAAGAAAAAAGAATAAAAGGAATAAGTGCCATATTGGGGGTAACAGAAGAATGCCCCCCAACCCAGACTTAACCTGTCAAAAAAGTTTCCCTGGATGAGGGACTTTCTGGCTGAGTCCTGCAGAACAGTGTTAGGCATATGAAGAAGAGAAGGAAATTTCAACAGAGGAAGCAGAATGTGTAAAAGCCTGGGATGGAAAGAGAGCACAGTGCTGTAAAGTAGCACTACCCAAACTTCAGTATGCAGACAAATCACCTAATGATGTTGTTGAAATGTTGATTCTGATTCAGTAAGTCTGGAGTAGGGCTGAGAGTCTGCATTTGTAACAGGATTCCCAGGGATCCCATTGCTGCTGCTCTAGCACTAGCAAAAAAGTATAATTGGAACATAGGTATGAGAAGCAGGCTAGCAAAAATGTCCTAGAAAGGTCAGCCAGGACTAGATCCAGACAACTTACGCCAAGGAGCTTAGACTTGATTCTAGACTTTATCCCTACGGCAATAGAGAGCACCGATAAGACAAAGAGAAATAGAATCAGATTTGCATTTTAGAAAGATTGCTCTGGATGCCATAACAGAGAGGTCAAACAAAACTAAAGGTGAGTGTTCAAAAAGGACAGTGTTGCAGAAATCCAGGAATAGATGATGTGGCCTGAACTACAAAAGTAGAAGTGGGGATGAAGAAAAGTAGAGTCCTATAAATTATGTTGGTTAAGGGGTAGAGGGATGGGAAAGTTGAGGGTGATTTCTGTATCAATTTGTGTTCTTTGTTGCAAACAGTAGATTTCATTCTGGCTGGTTTAACCAAAAACTGATTTACTAAAAGATATTAAATTATTGGATGGCTGGAGAAACATTCAAAGCTAAGCTCCTTGGAACAATGCCCAAAACATGCCACAAAACTGTCCAGATCAGAAATTTATCACTGGTGTTCTCTATTTCAGCAAATGGTACCAACTGCTATTGCTGCTGCCACTGAGTCCAAAATACTAGCAACTTGATTTTACTGCAGCTGCTACTGCCACCAATATCATTTCTCCATCAGGCCTTGAAAACCCTTCCCCCTTCTTTGTGCCTGAAAGTTCTGCCAACAAGGTGGAAACTTCATGCACAGCCTGTGTATTCACGTTGCTTACTTCCACATTTAGTTTTGCATGATACCTGCATCCTAGCTGCAAAGGAGGCTGGGAATTCAAATCCTGATTTCTACATGGGCGAGGGGTTGCTCGCAATGTGGGAATTCCCCAAATGTAAAAGCAATTCAAAGGATAATGGATAGGTGATGACAAATGTGCACATTCCTATGTTGGGAGACAGACGGTGGTGCTACTTACAGAAGTAAGGAACACAATCGCACACACACAAAGAAAGAAAGAAAAAAGGGATGGGTAAAGGTAATGAGTTCAGTCTTGGACATATTAATTTTCAGGTGCCTGAGAGACATCCAAGTGGGCTATTCAATAGGTATTTGGATATAGGGATCTAACGTTCAAGAGATAAATTTGAGCCTTACAAGCACAAGGACCCTTACTTTATTTAGACTCTGCTCAATTGTCATCACTCCAAGAGACGCATTGAAAATTGTACCTTTACACTGCTGTTTTTTTTCATAACCCTCATCACTACCTGACATTATATTAGATATTTGTTTATTTGTGCATTATCCATCTTTCTCAATCTGTTTAATAAGCTTTATCAACTCAGGTTTTGTTCACTACTATATTCATGTCACTTAGAACTGTATTTGGCACATTGTAGGAGTCCAATAACTATGTGTTGAATGGATAAATGAATGAATGAAAGCCATGGGGGTGGAGAGAGAGCTTCAGGTGGGCGTGCACAGTGAGCAATCAAGGCCAAGGCTAGAAAATTGATGTTTAAAGGCCAGCAGAGGAGGTAGTCTCACGAAGCAATCTTAAGAAGGAGCGTCTAGAAAAGAGAAAAGGAAAACCAAGTCTCCTGTCAGGAAGGATATTTCAAGACGTAGGTTGTGCAGATTGTTTATGGAAGATGACTGAAACATGTCCAGTGAAGTTAACCTAAAAACCTTTCCATAGTGGCTAGCTTCCAGAGAAGTAAAATTGAATTGTGCTGGGAAGTGACTGGAAGGTGAGACTCCGGAGGTTCTGAGAGTAGCAACTCTTAACTTTAGAGAATTAAGGAATAATTTCCCCTCCTTCTTTTTCCCACAAAAAGTAACTCTCACACATTCTACCAATTAAAGATTAGTTTGTGTTAAGGGACTGCTATTAAAATGCAAATATACTTTTTAAGAAGAATAAGTTTCATTCACAAGTTAATGGGAATTACTTTAATCGGCTTCACACCGAGTGGAATGCAGCTACACACAAAAAGTCTTAAAATATTAGACTTTTTGATTATGGCCTAGAGGAAGGAAACAACTGGGATTGGGGTCAAGCCTGGAGAAAATTTTGGAGACCCAGACCCTGAAGGCAGTATAATACATGTATAAAAAAGTGCTATAAAGAGGAAGGAGATGTAAAGGTATTCTGAAAAAATCAGCTGGTGCTAAGAAAAAATTTGCCTAGAGGTAGTATCACCCTAAAAATCGTATTTGTGCCAAATTGTTTGGGCCACAGGCCTTATCTTCCCTCTAGCTAGAGCCAGCACCCATTCAGTTTAGTTCAGGTTTTTCAGGAGGTGGCTCCCCTTCTAAGTCCTGTCCTTCTGCTACCGAGAGGCAGAAGGGAGGAAAAGAATAGAATGGTAGGGAGAGAAACAACGGTTTTTCGAATACTCCCCATTGTTTTCCTTGTCTCTTTATTCAATTCAGAGCTCGTTGAGAGTAAGAACAGTGTCTTATTCCTCATATATCTCCAACACTTGGTTCAGGGTCTGGCATGATGAATGAATGTTTGTTATTACATAAATACATGAATGCAGTTATTAATTAATCTTGGAGTTAGAATTTTCTATATTTGTGATATCTTTAGAATGTCCTTACTCAGGCATGCTGAAGACCCACAATATTTCTTTTGCTTCACTTGCCAAAAGGAGAAAACAATCAGGGAGCTGCCATCTGATAACACTGCTCTCCCCTTTTCATCTCAAGCAAATGCAATTGAAGATTTAGGTGTATATAAATAATCCATTATTGTAATCACTATTATGCATTTATTTCCTCTGGAGTCAGTACAAACTTTACTTAGTTACAAGACTCAAAGACAATAAAAATAGTTCGTTATTTTTTTTCTGTATCAAATTAAATCTGATTCCAAGTGCCTTCCCCTATAGTCCAGAGGATTCTGGGAGAGTTTTAAGGACTTAGATTCTCAGTGGCCCCCAATAATATGCCTCTTATTCAAGTCTGCACGATTCCTTCAAGGCAGTGGCTCCTTTTCTTCCTGCCATGCCAACTTAGTCCATGTAAGGAGCATTTTCACCGAGGCTAGCATCCCAGCAGCCATTCTTCTCTGATGTCTTGCCATATCCCCTATGGCTGGAATAAAAACAAGGGGCAAAGGGAGGTCAAGGACCTTGACTCATCTTACACTGGTAACTCACTAAGTCAAACTTCACTTCTCTAAACTCTTGGAGAAATTAAGGGTGTCTGTCAGAAATGTTAACTGTAGCCATCTCTTTCTTTGTTTTCCCAGTTGTCATCTTCCAACAAAAAGATTATGCAAGAGTCTCCATTGTGGCCTTTCGGACCTCTTAAATTAGTGTGCCAGATATGTTTTGCTTGCCCTCCACATCCACACTGAAGTGTTTTCCACTCTGCTGTCTGTCCTGAGACGGACCTCTATGGATCAAATCGACAGGTTCCCATGATTTCTGGTTTCTGGTTGGGTCTTGCCAATGGTGAGCTCTGGAAGGAAATGAAAAGAAAATGGAGAGTAGGGTCAAGAATTTATTTCCTTAGCTATCTCCCTGAAAGTTCACCTGGAGCTGGCTGTGCTTCTTGGCAGATCAACTCCTTTTCTCAAGGGTCACCTAAACAAGTCTTTACCTATGGATTCCAGACTCCCTCCCCTTCTCCCTTCCAGCCAAAGGAATGGTAACGTCTCAACTACCCTCTAAGGTTCCCCTACACCACACCTTCACAGATAGTTTCTTTGCATTTTGTTTTTGTTTTTATTTTTGTTTTTGTTTTTGTTTTGGCAACTGGCCAGTACAGGGATCCCAACCCTTGACCTTGGTGTTATAACACTGTGTTCTAACCAACTGAGCTAACCAGTCAGCCCATAAATAGTTCCTCTGTGAATAAAACTTTCTCCTATTTAGAGGTGTGCTATTTGATTGCTAATGGGACCCTGATTTATATAGTCAGTGTGACAAAATTATCTATATTTTTTCTTTGACTATAAATAATATTTGACATCTTCTTTTCAAAAGAATGTATTTGTTTATGGCATTTACCCATGGATTTCAAAGAACTATATAAAAAAATAATTCCCACAACATTTCTTGGTAGAAAGATATGAAAGAATAAATTTTAAAAGAGAATAAAATCACAACTCTCATACAAATATAAAATCAACATGTGTCGATGATTTCTTAAATTAGTGTTTAACTCAATAAGGGGAGAATCAGTAATATAGTACAACCAGTTCAAAGGAGAGCTCAAGTCTCCTGTATTGAAGAATTCCAAATAATTTATGTAGTTATTCCCTACTCTAGGAGGTGGATCTTAACTCCCCTCTCCTTGAGCATGAGTTTGTTTAGTGATTTGCTTCCAAAGAGTAAAGTATGAGAAGGAGGAGGTGTAGAAGGAGAGCTCAAGTCTCCTGTATTGAAGAATTCCAAATAATTTATGTAGTTATTCCCTACTGTAGGAGGTGGATCTTAACTCCCCTCTCCTTGAGCATGAGTTTGTTTAGTGATTTGCTTCCAAAGAGTAAAGTATGAGAAGGAGGAGGTGTAGCTTCACAATGGAGAAACCCGGCAAACACCACTTTAGCCAGGTGATCAAGATCATCAGAAACCTATAACCCCAGCCTCACTGTGAGAAAAATACCCAATTCTATTAAAGAGACATCCTACAGCAGACCTGACCAGTGATCCTCAAAATTGTCAAGGTCATCAAAAACAAGGAAAATCTGAGAAACTGCTGCAGCCTTAAGAAACATGATGACTAAACACAATGTGGCATTCCTGGATGGTTTCCAGAAAAAGGACTTTAGGGAAAAATTAATGAAATCTGAATATAGTATGGAGTTAATTAAAGTACGAAGGGTTGGTTGCTCAATTATGACAATTGCACCGTAGTTATTTGAAATGTTAATAAGAGAGGAAACTGGGTAAGGAGTATATGGGTGCTCTCTGTACTATCTTTGCAACTCTCCTGTAAATCTAAATCTATTCTAAAATTAAAACCTTTTTTTAAAAAAAGTGAGAGAACTCAAGGTGCTACACATTTATAGTCAGGTAAAGAATGTTGAAATCAATCTACAAATGGATGCAAAAGTTGCAAAACCAGTTGATATCCACGGGGTAATAATCAGTTGCATTCCACTGGAGACAATTCTACATTTTTATGAATAAGAGTAATTTTAAGATAGTTAACTCTTACAGATAGTCATCTCTACAGAGTTATAAGACAGCCTGGTCAAAGACAAACAAATCCTAAAGGACCGGGTAATACCCAGAGGCTCTGGCATTCCATTAAAAGGACATCTAGAAATCTCTTTTGCTCAATTCAAACCCTTTCACAATTTTTTCTAAAGAGGATGCAGGTGCCAAAATTACAAAAAGCCCATAAAACGGTCTGGTCTGACTTGGTAAACGGGCTAACAGACATATACGAGGTCATGGAATGCTCTGCTATGTTATCACAACACTTATAAACTGAAAAATAACCCAAAGATAAAGATAATTTATCAGCCTACCCTGGGGAAACTCTACGGACTGCAGAAGATATACATTATTGCCTTAGAGTTAAAAGCACTTGTTATAATATGTTACCTAGAAAACACACTACCAAATGGTGCAGTAATAAAATAGGAATTAAAAAAGCAAAGTGAACAGAAGATCAATAACAAGTTTCAAACTAAAATCCATCCCCTGCCTGGTTGTACAAACTGTTCATGTTAAGAACAGACTCAACTATTAGATGCGAACTATCACTTTCCAGGCCTCATATTTTCCCATGGAGGGGTTTCCACTCCACCCCTGGCCTCAGTCTCTGCCTTTAGTCAGAAGCAGTTCCATGACAAAATATTAGGTTGTCGTTTGGAGCATTTGCCCTTGGACTTTTGATTTCAAGCTTTTATTTAAATGTTTGTTTCCTTTTTCTGCAGAGTCTTAATGCATGTGGCAAATGTCTTGAAGTCAGAATACACATGGGCCTTATTTTTGGAGACCGGCCGCACCACGCTCAGCCAGTGAGCGCTGTGAGCGCGCCGGTCATCCCTATGTCACTCTCCCGAGTGCGCCACGGGCTCGGCCCTACACATGGGCCTTTCACACCTCGGGTTCAGATGCCCTGGTAGGAGACTGACTCTCTATTGGGCACTCCTAAAGCAAAATTTGCATAGGCCAAATCAGACTATCCTAAACATTCACTAAGATTGGTATGATGGAATAACATACCAAAACTTAATTTTACTTTTGTAAATATAATTTTGTTAGCTTTATCTGGTTGGCCTCAATAGATAATTATCCTGTATTCCCAAACTAAAACAATTATTCTTTACAGCTGTCATCCAAAATGTAATTGTTTCATAAAATAACCCCTTGTAATTAAAGAACTGGGTATAAGAGGTGAAGAGTGCATTTCGCAACTAAATAGTCCTTTAGGAGATAAGGTAAGCACTGATGTTTTTCTCTGGCCATGGAAAGATGCCAGGAGCAGTGGCTGCAGTGGATATTCTCTCTATATTTCTTCAGATCCACCCTTCACCCTTCTGCATCCTATTCTGTGTCCCAGGAGGCTGTTCTTTCTGTACCAAATCAACCCTTACTCTCTAACTTCCAGTTGGCTTCAGCCAATGGAAGAAATGACAGGAAATCAAAAATATTTACCTCTGAAGACTTGCATTCATTTTGGCGTTGTATCAGGGATTCTGATTATATCA
>NW_007729803.1:12898-13940 GCF_000696425.1 Galeopterus variegatus | reverse complement strand
CTCTTCCAGTTGCACCTCTACTTATTAACTTACCCCTATGTAAAGTCTCAGGTAAGAGGCCCATTTTAGAGCTAAATCTTAGGAAAAACTCTGCTTATCCCAAGACCTATAAAACAGATTATATTTTCCTTCCTTATGCTTTTCTCTTTACAATCAGGAAGCTTAGTGTGTACTGTAAAAGACCTTTTAGAAGTGGTGGTCAAACTTTTCATGTTTGTGAAATACTTCTGAATGTTAGAATTTGGGGCAGCCAATTTGAATGAATTAAACAACTTAAAATAACTCTAAATCAATTATTATATTATCTCAGAGGGCCTCGAATCCACCCTAGAATCCATGGTTCCCATTTAGAATTATACGTATGTGAGAATTCTTCCTGCTCAGATAGNGGCTGAGCGTGGTGTGGGCGCAACACCGAGGGTTGCGAG
This sequence comes from Galeopterus variegatus, assembly GCF_000696425.1. Taxonomy (NCBI): domain Eukaryota; kingdom Metazoa; phylum Chordata; class Mammalia; order Dermoptera; family Cynocephalidae; genus Galeopterus; species Galeopterus variegatus. The sequence goes on along the minus strand of NW_007729803.1, from coordinate 13,512 downwards.
CCCATTACCCGTCAGTAAAAAAGACCAAAAAAAAGGAAAAAAAAAAAAAAAACCTTTCACATACCTGGTTAATGGCCCCTTTAGTCAATTCTCTCTTGCCAACCCTTTAAAGTGTGCCATCTTTTTCCTGTCAAGACAGCTGCTTTGACGTTTTTCCACGCCAGAATTATATCTGCCATTGTACAGAACTGTAGGAACCTAATTTTTCACTTATATGTTGTAGTGGACGTAGAACTGCTTCTTCAGAAATCCTTGAATCCAACTTTGTATAGAACCAGCACAGCTATTCATCCAAATGAAAGTCCTAATTTGGCCTTTCACTTTTCAATAAAAAATGTAACCTCCACATTTGCTCTTCTGATCGCTAAATTATAGTGTCTTAGGTCAATAATATAGAATACTCTACTCCGCAAGTCTTTGACAGGGACTAAACCTTGAACCATCCCATTGTTCAGCATGTCCCAAAAGCCCAGATGAGAACATTGATTAAGATTGGGCAAAATATACAAAGTTCATACATTAATCTTTAGTGCAGTAGAACTGTTAGATCAGTATATTTACCTCTGAAGACTTGCATTCATTTTGGCGTTGTATCAGGGATTCTGATTATATCA
>NW_007729803.1:10154-11097 GCF_000696425.1 Galeopterus variegatus | reverse complement strand
AGACTCAATAGTTATAATGACATAAAAGTGCAGACGTTTAGTAATTCAACTTGTCTGTGCTTTGCAGACAAATGTCAACAAATGTTGGAACCCCTGCAATGCAGCAATCAGAGATAATGTGAGATTTTGCTTTTTGTTTCTACTAAAAGTGTAAGGCAGGCTGCAAAATAACCAGCAAACAAGCAACTTCAATTTTGTTTACAAAGGATCATTGATTACACATGGATTATTTTCTTCAGTCTCACTACTTTGCATGGATAGCAACAGTCAGTGATGTCATCTTGCAAAACAACAGACTCGGATGTATAGGCATACTGTGTCAGCTGAGACCAAATCAATGACCTGTGTAATGCAATCAGGGTTACACTATTATTCCTCATCTAAACTCTCCAAGTCCATAGAAAAATAAATGCTAATCTCATGCATGTTCAAGGAATATGTAACGTGGGAAAGAAAATCGAGACTTTGTTTAATTTTACTTACACTCTAATATGTACTTACAGAAAATGCATCACATAATTGAATATCATGTGCATTAGAATATGTATTTTTATTTTTGTATTAGTACCAAGTTAAGTAACTTATTAACAATCACATACACTTTCTTGGNCTAGAATCCATGGTTCCCATTTAGAATTATACGTATGTGAGAATTCTTCCTGCTCAGATAGTGATTTCTCATATAATCACAAGGCAAAACTCTCTTATATTCCAATGAACCACCATCTTCACCTAAAGCCAACTTAATGCTATGCTTTGCCGTTACTTCTAACTTGAAGCAAATTGTACAACCTGCTCCACCTGTGCAACATTACATATGATGAACATAATTGTTTTATAACAAAATTTATGCATCTGTGAAAACTTTTCCACACATTGTATCATCTCAGCACTCCAGTCAAGAACCACTGTCATATCTATTTTCAATTTCCCCCATTGTGAT
>NW_007729803.1:7564-8201 GCF_000696425.1 Galeopterus variegatus | reverse complement strand
TTTTATTTTTGTATTAGTACCAAGTTAAGTAACTTATTAACAATCACATACACTTTCTTGGATAAGAATATTTTCAGCGAGGATATTTTCTAAAGAATTGATCTCCAAAGGTATATTTACATAGCATAACCAACACCTTTTCACAATTGTGGAATCAGAATGATTTACAGCATTCCTGATAGAAGAGGCAACATTGTTTTATTGATTGGGATAAGGAAATTTTTGAAAGATGTATACCTTTAAGTTCCATCTCGGCTTGCTTTGTGATTCAATTGATTCATTGTTTAATCTTCATAACGGGCATAATATGGACTTAAATCAATTAGATTTAAAATTTTTCAACATCTGGAAACCTAACCTTTCTGAGTTGAAAAACGTTTCATCAAAAGATGTGTAGCAAAGAGACCCCATGAGTCTTTCCACTAGTATAAAAGTATACACTGAGCGCCTTCCACAGAGTTGGGTAAATTCTGCAGAGGGCTGAATATCTTATTTGAAGACCGCACATCCGGGACACCCGAGAATCAGGCACAGGCTCCGCCCCCTGGGGCGTGACCATAGGCTGTCCGGGCGGTCCTTCCGCCGCGCCCCACCCCTTCCGGCCAGCATGTGCGCCAGAGACGGAGCTTGCGCGGCG